>NC_057809.1:411592275-411593960 GCF_018294505.1 Triticum aestivum | reverse complement strand
GGTGGAGGGTGAAATCGCTAGCTCCGGTGGGGAGAATCTTCATCTTGGCCACAACATTTGTATCACATAGCTGCCATCTTACAGGCTTTAGTTAAGACATTCTTTAACCTTTGCATTAATCAGAAAAGGAATTATCATGGTGCAGCGGTAAAACATTTCATAATTACAATGTTGAATAGCTTTTAGTAAGGATAACAACAGGAACAAACTTATCACCAAACACCAAATACATATGATCATTGCATTCCAAACTTTAGCCTTCCAGCGCATATTAGTCATTCTAAAGTATGCAGAAAGTATTACAAACACATATGATCACTGCATTTCAAACAGCACAACATAATGCTAGAAATTCCCCATTGTTTGTTAACCACATAGTACCTTCCAGTTGACCAAGTCACTGCAACCACATAACTTTCAGTTATCATTAAATGATAAATGTCATGGAAACATGAACAATCAAACTCCAGTGTGTGGAGCAACTATAGCAACACAAATACACAATCTCTCTGCTAGAGCACATCCTAGCAGCAGGTGAAATAATTCAATGCTGAATTCCAGTACCTCCTACATGCGTGTGCAGGACTTGTCGAAGTCGTCTGGTGCCACCCTCGCGATCCAATCGGCAAGGGTTCGCTTGACCTCACCATGGTTGACGAAGGCAAGCTCGTACATGCTACACAAATTGACCACCACTGTCTCGTTGAGCGCCGCCGTGGGCATCGTCTCCAGCGCGCCCTCAAGCACCTTGATGGCGTCGCCGAGGTCTCGCGAGTACATTAGGCACAGCGCCTTGTTGTTCACGGCGATGGCGTCAGCCGGGTCAGCTTCAATACAGCGCTCGTACTCCCGCACCGCTGCGGCATAGTCCTTAGCCACGATGCACTCGAGCGCGCGGTTGCGAGACAGGAGGCTGTCGTGAGAGGAGTCGCCGGCCGCGACGGATTCGACGTGTTGGAAGACCGCGGAGGCGGCAGCGAGGTTGCCGATCTGGAGGTGGGCATAGGCGAGGCGGGAGAGCAGGACCGGGTTGTCCGGCTCGCGGGCGACGAGTTCAGCGACGAGGGCAATGGCGACGTCGAACTCTCGGTGGGCGAGGTGATCGGAGGCGAGGATTGACGAGACGAGGGCGTCACGACGGCGCCACTCGGGATGCTGGGCGTCAGGGCGGGCGCGGACCGATGAGAGGAGCGTGTAGAGGCGGTCGAGAGCGAGGGGGCGGTCGGGGAAGAAGAGCGGGAGGAGAGCGTGCAGGAGGCGGAGAAGAAAGGGCGGCGGCGGGCAGCCGGGATCTGGGTGAAGTGAGGCCAGTAGGGCGGCGCCGTCGGAGAAGCGGCGGAGCTTGGCGAGGGAGAGCGCCGAGAGCGCAGATAAGAGGAGGCGGTGGTGCGGGTGATGGGCGTGGGAGGGGTGGGCGAGGTTCGCGAGCAGCGCTTGCCACTGTCCACGCGTGGCTAGATCATAGGGGATGGAGAGGTCGGGCAGAGGGGCCGCGGCGGCGGAGGTCGCCGGAGACCCCAGGGCGGAAGTGGCAAACATGGTGGGATCGAGATCTGGTGAGGGGAGCGCAGGAGCAAGACGCCAATGATTTCCTTCTTTTTATTTACCTCAAAAAAGGAGGATTTTTGCAAAGCGGAACTACTCTGCGTACGAAACTTTGCATAGCAGCACTGATCTCTCTCTCC
>NC_057809.1:411577752-411591774 GCF_018294505.1 Triticum aestivum | reverse complement strand
CCTCCGCTGCAGACCGGATTGTTTTCGCCTTCCTCTGGCAGGGGGCGGTGCCAATGGCGGAGATGGCGAGTCGGATAGAAGCGGTTACGGATGGAAAGATCACATTGGCGGACAAGGAGGCGGCTGCGTCAAGGGCTACGGCTCTCTCTGCCTCTTTTGAGGCGGGCGGGGCCAACAAGAAGGGGACACCGCCTCCCGCGGCCGTGAACGCGGTGGCGGGGCCTTCGCCGGCGCCGATGGCGAGTGTTTCGTCCGCAGGGGGATCGGCAAGGTCACCGGCTGGATCCAAGACGCCGGATCCCACCGCGAGTCTCTTGGCGAGGCTGGGAGGTATGGCTCTGATGGACAAGGAGGCAGAAGGCTTTTTTTTCTTGGATTCGAAGAAGCCGATGTCAAAGAATTTGAAGTGGTCGATTGCGGGTAAGGTGTGTTCTCCATGTCCAATGAATTATTCGGCGCTGGAACGTGCTATGAAAAAAGCGTGGGGTTTGCATAAAGAAGCCCAGTTCAGGAACATGGGTGATAACATCTTTGTGGTTCACTTCGGAAGCAAGGGTGACTGGAAACAGGCTATGTTTAGTGGCCCATGGCAATTTGACTTCAATGTGGTCATTATCAAAGAGTATGAAGGTGATGTCAGATCATCTGAAATGGTTTTTGATTGTGTGGATATCTGGGTCCAAGTCACTGATCTCCCTCCGGATAGGAGAACTGAGGAATTTGGCAGGGGCCTTGGCAACTGGCTGGGGTCGACTATGAGAGTTGATGTGGACAAGGAAGGTTTTGCTCGTGGTAATTGTTTGCGGATCAGGACGACGATCTCGGTCTTTGAGCTACTTGTACGTGGTTTCTACCTTAAAACCTCACTAGAGGACAAGGTTGGGGATTGGTTCGACTTTTACTACGAAAAGGTACCCATTTTTGCTTTGGCCGCTTGGCTCATGTTGGCGGGGCCTGTGTTCCCCCGTCTGGCCCCTCCTTTCAGTGGGGGGGGGCTGGCTTAGGGCTTCTCCGGGCAGAAACAACAATGGGAAAGTGCACTCTGATGGTGTGACTGAGAGCAGTAATACCAACTCGACTGGTGGCCGAGCGAGTGTGTTTGAGTCTGGTCGGCTGGGCTCTACTAGTAAGCAGGATCTTCCCATCAGGCGCAATTTGCAATCTGAATTTTCGGGTTCTGGGGGCTCACACACTGGTGTCGGTCAACGGGCAAGCTGGGCGGGGGTCAATAGCCCTGAGAAACGCAGGGGTGGTCAGGTGCTTCAAAAGGATGAGGATCTGCGTCAGGGGCTAGAACTACGCAGAGAGCGAGAGATGCGGGACAAGCTGTGTCAACGACGATATGCTGATGATGAATTGCGGCAAAAGGACTGGGAACATAAGGGGAAGGAGGACGTGCATGGTCCATGCAGCAGCCATGTCAAACAAGGAAGGGGTCTAGAAGGCCGCAAAGGGTTTAGGGGTGACAAGAGGGTAAGGAAGCAAGGAACATATGTCAGGAAAGTTCGGCAGGACCATGAGAATGTGCTGAGAGGCAGATCTTACCAGAGTTTTGAAGATGGCAGCAAGAAGAGGGGTCCTAAGCAGATCTGGGTTGCTAAAGATGACTCTAACAAGCAGTACCCCAAGGATGCCTTCATTCGTGATACTAGGCGAAAGACGGCTAGTGTGTTTGAACGCATCTCGGATCGTGATGACAGAGCGGCGGACCCTGCTAGGCGGGGCCGCCGAACGCCATGAATCTCTTGGCCTGGAACTGTCGAGGGTTGGGATTGACCTCGACAGTTGGCGAACTTAGGGATCTCATTAGATCCTATAATCCCGCCGTGGTGTTTTTATGTGAGACGCTTAAAATGGCTAGAGCTATGGATAGACTGAAATGGAGTTTGGGTTTCAAGCATGGTGTGGTAGTGGATTGTGTGGGACGGAGCGGTGGTTTGTCTATGTGGTGGAGGGATGATGTGCAGGTGACGGTCAGGCCATGGAGCCAATATTTCATCGATACCCAGATGTTGTGGGAATGCAAATCCTATAGAGTCACTGGATTCTATGGGGAGCCCAAAACAGACCATCGAAAGAAATCATGGGATGCACTTCGGTATCTACGTGCACAAGATGATCTTCCATGGATCTGCTTGGGCTACTTTAACGAGGCACTCTTTCACGCTGACCAGAAGGGGGGGAACCCATGAAACTTTTCTCAAATGGAGGACTTCAGAGATTGCTTAGCAGAGTGTGGCCTGGCGGATCTAGGCTTCTCGGGTTATCCTTATACGTGGGACAATAAGCGTGATGGAGCGGAAAACATCTAGGTGAGACTTGATAGAGCCACTTGTACTGACGAGTTTTTGAATCTTTTTCCTGCTACTGAGGTTGAACACGTGATGGTGGAGGAGTCTGACCATCAAGCCATTGTTGTACATGCGCTGGAGACTGCTCCAAGCCAAAATGCAAAGGGGCCGAGGCCGTTCAGATATGAAGAGGCCTGGACAAGGCATGATCAGTACAAAGGCATGGTGGAGGCCGCCTGGATGGCAGCCAGCTCTGAAGATCAAAGTTTGATGGGGGTGTGGAACAAGCTTGGCGCGCTTTCTGGAAGCATGCAGAAATGGGCTCGAGAAGTCTTTGGTTCCATACACAGGAAGATCTCTAAGCTGAAATCTCAGTTGGCGGAGGCGAAGGCGAGGGGTGGACAGCCTGGACACTCACTGGAGGTCCGGGAGATTGAAAAGCAACCCCGAGAGCTTTATGAGCAGGAAGAAATCATGTACCGGCAACGCTCGAGAGTGGATTGGCTAAAAGAGGGGGATTCGAATACCAAGGTTTTTCAGAATCGTGCAACTCACACGAAGAGGAAAAATACTATCAAAGCTCTAAGGCGGGATGATGGTACCAGATGCATTATCAATGAGGAAATGAGGGATCTTGCGGCATCATTTTATGAGCGGCTGTTCACGTCGGAGGGCTCGCAAGGAGCAAATGATCTCCTGGAAAACATTGCGAAGGTGGTGGATGAGAGGATGAATGTGCAATTGACGGCGGTGATCATGGATGAGGAGATCCAATCAGCCCTTTTTCAGATGGGGCCTACTAAAGCTCCAGGTCCAGACGGACTACCGGCTCTTTTCTACCAGCGCCACTGGGCTCTGGTGAAGGAGGACGTGTGTCGTGTAGTAAAGGAGTTCCTGGCGGGTGCAGCGACGCCGGAATCTTTTAACGATACTGTTATTATCATGATTCCTAAGATTAGCTCACCGGAGCTTCTCTCCCAGTTTAGGCCTATCAGCCTTTGTAATGTTCTCTACAAGATTGCCACTAAGGTCTTCACAAATAGACTCAAGAATATTCTGCCTTTGCTTATTTCTGAAGAGCAAAGTGCTTTTGTGCCGGGCCGGCTCATCACTGACAATGTGCTTGTGGCCTATGAATGTGTGCATGCAATACGCACTAGGAAGACGAAGAAACCGCTTTGTGCTGTCAAGTTCGATATGATGAAGGCATATGATAGGGTTGAGTGGAGTTTTTTTGGAGCGGATGTTGCACAAGGTCGGCTTTGCTAATCAGTGGATCCAGATGATCATGAGGTGTGTCAAATCTGCCAAATTTTGTGTCAAGCTCAATGGTGGTCTTTCTCGGGTGTTCTTTCCTTCTCGGGGTCTCCGACAAGGTGATCCCCTCTCCCCCTACCTGTTTCTCTTTTGTGTGGAGGGCTTCTCAGCGATGCTTCGGAGAGCTCAAGGGGAGGGGATGATTAAAGGGGTGTCCTTTGGGAGCACTAGCCCCAATGTGACCCATTTGCTCTTTGCCGATGATAGTACTGTGTTCCTGGAGGGGTCGAAGGAGAATATGTGTTGGAAATATGCCCTAGAGGCAATAATAAATTGGTTATTATGATATTTCCTTGTTCATGATAATCGTTTATTATCCATGCTAGAATTGTATTGATAGGAAACTCAGATACATGTGTGGATACATAGACAACACCATGTCCCTAGTAAGCCTCTAGTTGACTAGCTCGTTGATCAATAGATGGTTACGGTTTCCTGACCATGGACATTGGATGTCGTTGATAACGGGATCACATCATTAGGAGAATGATGTGATGGACAAGACCCAATCCTAAGCATAGCACTAGATCGTGTAGTTCGTATGCTAAAGCTTTTCTAATGTCAAGTATCATTTCCTTAGACCATGAGATTGTGCAACTCCCGGATACCGTAGGAGTGCTTTGGGTGTGCCAAACGTCACAACGTAACTGGGTGGCTATAAAGGTACACTACAGGTATCTCCGAAAGTGTCTGTTGGGTTGGCATGAATCGAGATTGGGATTTGTCACTCCGTGTAAACGGAGAGGTGTCTCTGGGCCCACTCGGTAGGACATCATCATAATGTGCACAATGTGATCAAGGAGTTGATCACGGGATGATGTGTTACGGAACGAGTAAAGAGACTTGCCGGTAACGAGATTGAATAAGGTATCGGGATACCGACGATCGAATCTCGGGCAAGTATCGTACCGCTAGACAAAGGGAATTGTATACGGGATTGATTAAATCCTTGACATCATGGTTCATCCGATGAGATCATCGTGGAACATGTGGGAGCCAACATGGGTATCCAGATCCCGCTGTTGGTTATTGACCGGAGAGTCATCTCGGTCATGTCTGCATGTCTCCCGAACCCGTAGGGTCTACACACTTAAGGTTCGGTGACGCTAGGGTTATAGAGATATTAGTATGCGGTAACCTGAAAGTTGTTCGGAGTCCCGGATGAGATCCCGGACGTCACGAGGAGTTCCGGAATGGTCCGGAGGTAAAGAATTATATATAGGAAGTGCTATTTCGGCCATCGGGACAAGTTTCGGGGTCACCGGTATTGTACCGGGACCACCGGAAGGGTCCCGGGGGTCCACCGGGTGGGGCCACCTGCCCCGGGGGGCCACATGGGCTGTAGGGGATGCGCCTTGGCCTATATGGGCCAAGGGCACTAGCCCCAAGAGGCCCATGCGCCAAGAGATGAGAGAAGGAAGAGTCCTAAAGGGGGAAGGCACCTCCGAGGTGCCTTGGGGAGGAGGGACTCCTCCCCTGGCCGCACCCTTCCTTGGAGGAAGGGCCAAGGCTGCGCCCCCCCTCTCCCTTGGCCCTATATATAGTGGGGGGAAGGGAGGGCAGCACCAACCTAAGCCCTGGCGCCTCCCTCTCCCTCCCATGACACACCTCCCTCCTCCCGCAGCGCTTGGCGAAGCCCTGTTGGAATCCCGCTACTTCCACCACCACGCCGTCGTGCTGCTGGATCTCCATCAACCTCTCCTTCCCCCTTGCTGGATCAAGAAGGAGGAGACGTCGCTGCTCCATACGTGTGTTGAACGCGGAGGTGCCGTCCATTCGGCGCTAGGATCATCGGTGATTTGGATCACGACGAGTACGACTCCATCAACCCCGTTCTCTTGAACGCTTCCGCGCGCGATCTACAAGGGTATGTAGATCCACTCCTCCCTCGTAGCTAGATGACTCCATAGATTGATCTTGGTGACACGTAGGAAAATTTTGAATTATTGCTACGTTCCCCAACAATATGAACACCTTTAAGGAGATTTTGCTAAGGTATGAGAGGGCGTCGGGGCAGAAGGTTAATCTTCAGAAATCCTCCATTTATTTTGGGAAGGGCTGTAGGGATGATTTGAAGGAAGAGCTCAAAGGGGAAATTGGCATCTCCTCTAAGGCTTTGAGCGAGAGATATCTTGGGCTACCTACTCAAGTGGGCAGATCTAAAGAGGGCACTTTCAAGTATGTTACTGAGAGCTCGAAGGGAAAAGTTACTGGTTGGAAGGGACAAGGGATGTCTATGAAAGCTAGAGAAGTTCTTGTCAAATCGGGGCTCCAAGCCATTCGTACTTTTACCATGAGTTGTTTCCACCTCACAAAGAAAACGTGTCGAAATCTGACATCTATTTCCTCTAAATTCTGGTGGGGGGCAATCAACGGTGAAAGGAATGTGCATTGGGTCTCGTGGGAGAAGATGTGTGCATCGAAGTAAGGGGAGGCATGGGTTTCTGCGATCCTGAAGTGTTCAACCAAGCGCTCTTAGCGAAGCAAGCATGGCGCATCTTAAACGGTTCCTCACAGTTTGGTCGCAAAGGTTCTAAAAGCTCGGTACTTCCAGGATTGCACCATCATGTCGGCTACTTGTCCCTCTAATGCGTCCTTCACCTTCAGGAGCATCTTGCATGGCCGAAATCTTCTGAGCAAAGGCCTGATTTGGCGTGTTGGGGATGGCAGTAGCATCAGCATTCACCATGACAACTGGATACCTCGGCAAGGCTGTTTGAAACCACTCGGTCAGATTTACGTGTCGGGCTTGACCAAGGTTGTTGACTTGTTGAATAAGGAGGGCTCGGGCTGGGATGAGCACAAGGCTGAAACCATGTTTACTCCTTCGGATGCAAAGGATATCATGCAGGTTGCGGTGGGTGGTGTGGGTGTGGATGACTTTTTGGCTTGGAATGGCACAAAAAATGGTGTTTTTAGTGTGCGATCTGCTATCATTTGGCGATGTCACTGAAGCGAGGGAGGTCTGGACAGCCGGCCTCATCGAATTCGGTTCAAGACCACAAGGGTTTTCTTAGTCCGTGGAGTACGAATGCGCCGGGGAAGGCTAAAATTCATGTGTGGAGAATGATCCGGAATGGCTTGGTTGTGGGTTATGAGCTTCATCGGCGCCGGATTAAGCCCGGGGTCTTTTGTGTCGCTTGTGGAAGGGAGGAAACTATCTTACACAGATTTTGGGCCTACCATCACTCCTCCTAGTTCTGGCAGCATTTGGCTTCGGAGAAGGGTGTCGTGGTGGAAACCCCACTGCTCCCTATGGACTCCCGGATGGCTCTCTCCAACTGGTTGATCAAGTGGTTCGCGGGCGCAAAGAAGGAGGAGAAAGAAGCTATGGTTCATGCCACGTACGAGTTGTGGCTTGCTCGCAATGAGGCGAGGGATGGAAGACGGATTGCTCATCCACATGAGATTGTGGAAGGAGTCTACTCGCATATGATGGAGTGGCGTAGCACTCACGCAGGAGAGGTGCAGGCCCCAAAGCCCAGGTGTGAGCAGAAATGGGAGGCACCGGCTCCGAGATGGGTGAAGGTGAACTCGGACGGTCCTGTTTCCAAGCACGGGAACAAGGGGGGAGGAGGAGCGGTGCTTTGAGACCACAATGGGGCCTTCAGGGCTGGGGTGAGTCACTTTCTACCAAATATTTCTGATCCTGAAGCTTCGCAGATCCTTGCTTGTAGGTGGGGTTTGCAACTTGCGGTTGAACTTGGTGTGCGGCGCGTCCATCTTGAGCTCGATAGCAAAGCTGTGGTGCAGAAGCTGGTGCGGCCTGAGAAGTGTTTGGCTGCTGTAGGGCCATGGATTCAAGAGATTAAAGAGCTGCTTCGTTCATGCATGGAGTTTCGCGTGGATTGGGTGCGTCGGTCTGCCAATGTTGTTGCCCATAAGTTCGCCAAAGTAGGTGTGGATGATGAGTTATGTAAGGTGTGGTTGGGGTCTCCCCCTGACTTTGTTGTTTCTGTAATCGCTCATGACATTCCCAGCTCCGCTGGTTAAATAAAAATGCAGCAGCATTGATCCTAAAAAAGCACTGATCTCTCGAAAATACAGTTTAGAATCCACGGGTTATATTTAAAATAGTATTTTTCTAATAATATGTTAATACTTATAAAAATTACAGGAAGATTTTGAAGTAAGTTATTTTATTACATACCTCTCTATATTTATTTTGTGTGCACAAGGATATTTGTGCAGCATGAAGTAATTATTAATAACACATGAATATTAAAATCTAGCTTTTATTATTATGATTATTATTGACATACATTTTATATTAAAAAAATAACTTGTGGAAAATCGGCCACAGACTGCAACCCATTTATATATACAAGAGTTTTCGATTCAATTACATTGATTATAAGAGGCTGATGTGGACATAAAAACATGTTTGGTGGAATGGTGAGCGCATATACTCGTATCTCCCAAGCGTCAGGTCGCCCACTACTCAAGTAATTATGTTTCGTACCTACAAGTGGGCCCCCACACCATGTCAATGCCACGTCAACACACTTTACGTCTACGAGTGTGATTAGCATCGTATTTGCACGTTCGTGTCAAGTTATAGAACCAGTTCGACATATTTTTCAAGTTCAGGCATTAAAGTGAACATCGGTGACAAGTTCAAGCACCATCGATATATTTACCTCAAAAGAAAAACATAGTTGCGCAGTTAGATCATGGTATAAAAAAAACTGAACAAGCGTGATAATGTCTATCCAACATGTTATTTAGAGTATCTCTAGTAAACCCCTTAAAACAAATGGACCCTTAAAATAACTGTCACTTTATAGTTTCACGAGCAAAAAACACCCTGACCGACTCCTTATTCACCCTGAAACCGTAAAAAAATTGAGGGGCACGGAAAAATCCCCCACTCGACCCGAGAAGTCTCAGTTTCGCGGCTCGACCTGAGCGTGCCCTGTATCGAGCGAAAATGGTCGGCGCGACGGACATTTCACGCGCGCGCTTTCTTCTCCCTCCCTTCTCTCCCGGCTACCACCGATGCCGCCGCCCTGCAGCCATAGATTCCACCCTGGATCTGACACCTCCCCCACCGACGCACTACCATCGAGCAGCCGCCGCGCCGGATCGACCACTGCCGGCCACATACGACCATCGCGTCGCACCCTGCACCTCCCATCCCCCCAGCGCCATGGCCGGAGCCCGGATAATCCCCGCCGCGCCACGTCCCCTCGCCATCCCGCTCCCAGGAGGCTCCCGTGGCCCGCCCACCTGGCGCCTCGGCGGCTGTCCTGCCCATCGCCGTGCAACATGCAGTAGGGGGAGGGCTTCTTGCGCTCACCGGCAAGCCACATCGACGGATATGTCCTCAAGCCACATGCGCCGAGGTCATTGGCGCTGGGCTTGGGGTCACGGGGCACGTCTGGGCCTTTGTTCCTGCTGTCGATAACCTCAATCACGGGGCACGTTTTAAGGTGAATCCCCGTCCAAACTCCCAATCAGAAATCCAATCGTTCACCTGCACATTTGTAGCTTCTGTTTGGACATTGATAGGCTGCTCAAAAGCCATCGACAACAAATGGTGATGGGGGTTCTCACGTGAAGAAACTCGAGGAGAGGAAGAAGAAGAAACGACATGGATCAATGGTGATAAAATGATGAAAACCAAGTGTTTTAAGGGCCGAAAGTGGCAACGCACTGAACAGACCCCACAAACCCGAGTGGTAAGAGAGAATATCCACGGATATTCTCTTTTACCGCTCGCGTTTGTGGGGTCTGTTCGGTCGCAACCACTTCCGGCCCTTAAAACGCATTTTCTCGGCCCTTATCCCAGTTATAAGGGTCGCAATTTTAAGGGTTATGCTAGAGATGCTCTCAGCTCTGTGCTTTCCTAGGAACACAAGTTGACTTCTCATCCTCCCCCATGGTCCATGTCAACCGCGGTGATCTTGTTTTTTCTTTAGAACGTTCACTGGCAAGGGGAGAAGAGAAGTTCCCACTTGAATTTGATCCCATACAAAGGGAAGATGATCCGGTTTATAAGGAATGCCTCTGGTAGTGTACCGGGATGTGCAATGATGTTAGTGTAACATGTATAATAATGATGAATGGTGCCTGAGCCACAAATACTATGTTAGCTATATGATCTTGCAAAGCAATATGACAATGAAGGTGTATGTCACAATAACGGAACAGTGGAAGCTGCATGGCAATATGTCTCAGAATGGCTATGGAAATGCCAAGATAGGTAAGTATGGTGGCTATTTTGAGTAAGATATAAGGAGGCTTATGTGTGATAGAGCGTATCATATCACGGGGTTTGGATGCACCGGCGAAGTTTGCGCTGACTCTAGAGGTGAGAAAGGGCAATGCATGGTACTGAAGAGGCTAGCAAATGGCGGAAAGGTAAGAGTGCGTATAATCCATGGACTCACATTAGTCAAACTCACATACTTGTTGTAAAAGTTAATTAGCCCTCGAAGCAAAGTACTACGCATGCCCCTAGGGGGATAGATTGGTAGGAAAACACCAACGCTCGTCCCCGACCGCCACTCATAGGGTAGACACTAAATAATAAATCATGCTCCAACTTCATTGCATAACGAAATACTATACATGCATGCTTTGGAATCACAAATCTTAACACCAATATTCTTGCTAAACCACAATCATTCGCTAGTACCGCCCCCCACATATTACCATCTCAATATCGCAAAAGAATCAAACTTATCATGTTCAGTGATCTACATGAAAGTTTTTATTATATCCCTCTTGAATACCTATCATATCAGGACCAAATTCATAACACGTGCATATTACCATTACTGTTATCAACTCTCAAAAAGATATAAGTGAAGCATGAGAGTGCAACTATTTCTTTAAAATATAACCACTCACGTGCCCTAAAAGATATAAGTGAATCACAAGAGCAATTGCCTAGCTCAAAAGATATAAGTGAAACACATAGAGCATTCTAACAAATCGCGAATAAATGCGTGTACCTCTCAAAAGGTGTGTGCAACAAACAATGATTGTCGCGAACTAAAAAGCAAACAAAGCAAAGACTATTATAATACAAGATGCTCCAAGCAAAACTCATATCATGTGATGAATAAAAATATAGCTCCAAGTAGTATACTGATGGATTGTAGATGAAAGAGGGGATGCCATCTGGGGCATCCCCTAGCTTAGATGCTTGGATCTCCTTGAATATTACTTTGGGGTGCCTTGGGCATCCGATACATCTCCAACGTATCTATAATTTTTGATTGTTCCATGATGTCATATTATCAATCTTGGATGTTTTACATTCATTTACTATCAACTTTATATCATTTTTTGGGACTAACCGATTGACATAGTGCCCAGTGCCAATTGCTGTTTTTTGCTTGTTTTTTACTTCGCGGAATATCCATATCAAACGAAGTCCAAATGCAGCGGAACTTTTTGGAGTTTTTTCTGCCCAGAAGACTACCAGGAGGCCCAAGAAGTGCACCAGAGGGGTCCTGTGGGGCACACTAGGCACCAGGGCCCGCCAGGGCCCCCAGGCGCGCCCTGGTGGGTAGTGGGGTGATACTTCTCCAACGTATCTATATTTTTTTTTATTGTTCCATGCTATTATATTATCTATTTTGGATGTTTTATATGCATCAATATGCTATTTTATATGATTTTTGGGACTAACCTATTAACCGAGAGCCCAGTGCCAGTTCCTGTTTTTTTCTTGTTTTAGAGTTTCATAGAAAAGGAATACCAAACGGAGTCCAAACAGAATGAAACTTTCGTGATGATTTTTCTTGGACCAGAAGACATCCAGAGGACTTGGAGTACACGTCAGGGAAGCCACGAGGCACCCACAAGGATGGAGGGTGCGCCCAGGCGGGTGGGGCGCGCCCCCACCCTTGTGGGCCCCTCATGACTCCACCGACCTATTTCTTCCGCCTATATATTCTCAAATACCCCAAAACCTTCCAGGAGAGCCATGAAACCACTTTTCCACCACTGCAACCTTCTGTACCCGTGAGATCCCATCTAGGGGCCTTTTCCGGCGTCCTGCTGGGGTGGGGATTCGATCACGAAGGGCTTCTACATCAACACCATTGCCTCTCCGGTGAAGTGTGAGTAGTTTACCATAGACCTACGGGTCCATAGCTAGTAGCTAGATGGCTTCTTCTCTCTCTTTGATTCTCAATACCATGTTCTCCTCGATGTTCTTGGAGATCTATTCGATGTAATACTTTTTTGCGGTGTGTTTGCCGAGATCCGATGAATTGTGGATTTATGATCAGCTTATCTATGAATATTATTTGAATCTTCTCCGAATTATTTTATGCATGATTTGATATCTTTGCAAGTCTCTTCGAACTATCGGTTTGGTTTGGCCAACTAGATTGGTTTTTCTTGCAATGGGAGAAGTGCTTAGCTTTGGGTTCAATCTTGCATTGCTCGATCCTAGTGACAGAAGGGGAACCGACATGTATTGTGTTGTTGCCATCGAGGATAACAAGATGGGGTTTTCATCATATTGCTTGAGTTCATCCCGCTACATCATGTCATCTTACTTAATGCGTTACTATGTTCTTATGAACTTAATACTCTAGATGCAGGCAGGAGTCGGTCGATGTGTGGAGTAATAGTAGTAGATGCAGAATCGTTTCGGTCTACTTGATACAGATGTGATGCCTATATTCATGATCATTGCCTTAGATATCATCATAACTTTGCGCTTTTCTATCAATTGCTCGGCAGTAATTTGTTCACCCACCGTAATATTTTCTATTAGAGAAGCCTCTAGTGAAACCTATGGCCCCCGGGTCTATTTTCCATCATATAAGTTTCTGATCCATAATTTTAGTTTCCTATTTACTTTCTTTGCAATCTTTTACTTTCTGATCTATAAACCAAAAATACCAAAAATATTGCTTTACCGGTTATCCATCTATGGCCCCCGGAAGAATTTTTGGCGCCGTTGCCGGGGAGGTCTATGCCAAGACGAGACATACCAAGTACCCATCATAAACTCTCATCCCTCACATTACATTATTTGCCATTCGCCTCTCGTTTTCCTCTCCCCCACTTCTAAAATGATTTTCGAAAAAATTGCCTTTTCTTCGCCATTCTTCCGTTCGATCTTGTGTTACCATGTGTCTTCTTTTTGCTTGCATCTTCGCTTGATAAAAGTTTATGGATCCCCATCCACTTGCTAATCTTTTTAAAGGATCCAATTATTATGAACCAATTGCTAGTGAGTTGAGTGCACTAGATTATCTTTATGGAGTTTTGCTTGAAATCCATGAATCTGAAAATTGTGATGAAGTGCTTTATAAAGTGATTCATGATAGATCTTTGAATAAAAATCATGATTGCAATGATGTTATTATAAATTATATTAATGTCAAATTTTCTAATAATATGCAAAACCCTAAGCTTGGGGATGCTAATTTTGCTATGTCTACTACTTGTTGGAATGATCATGATTGGGGTGATTCTTCTTATAATCTTGAAAATTTATTTAAGACCCATGATGAATATGGGATTGATAATAATGTTTGCAATAATATTGAAATTGGGTTTGGAAGAGTGTCAACTTTAGATCCCACATATTTGGATAATGTTCGACCTTATGAAGTTTTTGATAAAAG
The DNA here is from genome assembly GCF_018294505.1 of Triticum aestivum. Lineage (NCBI taxonomy): Eukaryota > Viridiplantae > Streptophyta > Magnoliopsida > Poales > Poaceae > Triticum > Triticum aestivum. Next base: position 411,578,567 of record NC_057809.1, on the reverse strand, counting down.
TGGGTTCAGAGAGGTCATGACTTTATTTTATGATAATCCCAGAGTGTCAACTTTGCATGCATGTGGATCATGAAGAGAAAATTTTATCTGATAGCTATATTGTTGAATTTGATTATGATCCTACATGTAATTATTATGAGAGAGGAAAATATGGTTGTAGAAATTTTCATGTTACAAAATTACCTCTCGTTATGTTGAGATTGCTATTGTTTCTTTCTACTTCCTTGCATATGGTAGTTTTTGCTTGTCTTGATAATTTGTTTGCTTATAAAATCCCTATGCATAGGAAGCATGTTATACTTAAACTTTTTTGTCACATGTTTTATGATGCTCTCTTTGTGTTCCAATTGCTATCTTTCATATGAGCATCATTAAAATTATCAATGCCTAGCTAAATGGCTTTAAAGAAAAGAACTTGTTGAGAGGCAACCTAGTTTTATTTTTGTTTTTGCTTTTTAGGTTCTGTTTTGCAATAAATAATTCATCTAGCCTCTGTTTAGATGTGGTTTTTATATTTTAGTTAGTGTCTATGCCAAGTAAGACCTTTGGGATAGCTTACGGTGATAGTTGATTTGATCTTGCTGAAAAACAGAAACTTTTGTGATCAGGAGATTAGTTTTCATTTTTAGCAGAAGCGCAATAAAATACCGATTCTTCTCGCAGGAGATTAATAGACAAATTTCTTAGGTTGTCCTAATGTTTCAGGAATTTTAGAGTTACAGAAGTATTTGAAATCTCCATATTGCTACACACTATTCTGTTTTTGACAGATTCTGTTTTTTGTGTGTTGTTTGCTTATTTTGATGCATCTATGG
>NC_057809.1:411538644-411577508 GCF_018294505.1 Triticum aestivum | reverse complement strand
GGTATGAACCATGGAAAGTTGGAATATAGTAAATATTACAACAATATAAATAAAGAATGAGTTCACAATAGTACCAAAACTGGTGATTTATTTTCTTATAGTAACGAAGCTTATGAGATTTTCTGTTGAGTTTTGTGTTGTGAAGTTTTCAAGTTTTGGGTAACGATTTGATGGACTATGGAATATGGAGTGGCAAGAGCCTAAGCTTGGGGATTACCAAGGCACCCCAAGGTAACATTCAAGGACAACCAAGAGCCTAAGCTTGGGGATGCCCCGGAAGGCATCCCCTCTTTCGTCTTCGTCTATCGGTAACTTTACTTGAGGCTATATTTTTATTCACCACATGATATGTGTTTTTCTTGGAGTGTGTTATATGATTTGACTCTTTGCTTTTTAGTTTTCCACAATCATCCTTGCTGTACACACCTTTTGAAAGATACAGACATGAGTCGTGATTTATTAGAATACTCTATGTGCTTCACTTATATCTTTTGAGCTAGGCAAATTTGCTCTAGTACTTCACTTATATCTTTTTAGAGCACGGCGGTGGTTTTATTTTATAGAAATTGATAAACTCTCGCACTTCACTTATATTATTTTGAGAGTCTCTAAAAATAACATGGTAATTTTCTTCGGTTATAAAATTAGTCCTAATATGATAGGCATCCAAGAGGGATATAATAAAACTTCATATAAAGTGCATTGAATACTATGAGAAGTTTGATTCCTTATGATTGTTTTGAGATATGAAAATGGTGATATTAGAGTCATGCTAGTGAGTATTTGTGAATTTGAGAAATACTTATGTTAAAGTTTGTGAGTCCTGTAGCATGCACGTATGGTGAACCGTTATGTGATGAAGTGAGAGCATGATTTATTTATTGATTGTCTTCCTTATGAGTGGCAGTTGGGGATGAGCGATGGTCTTTTTCTACCAATCTATCCCCCTAGGAGCATGCACTTAGTACTTTGTTTCGATTACTAATAGATTTTTGCAATAAGTATGTGAGTTCTTTATGACTAATGTTGAGTCCATGGATTATACACACTCTCACTTTTCGGCCATTGCTAGCCTCTCTTGTACCGCACAACTTTCACCGATACCATAAACCCACCATATACCTTCCTCAAAACAGCCACCATACCTACCTATTATGGCATTTCCATAGCCATTCCGAGATATATTGCCATGCAACTTTCCACCGTTCCGTTTATATGACACACTCCATCATTGTCATATTACTTTGCATGATCATGTAGTTGACATCGTATTTGTGGCAAAGCCACCGCTCATAATTCTTTCATACATGTCACTCTTGATTCATTGCACATTCTGGTACACCGCCATAGGCATTCATATAGAGTCATATTTTGTTCTAAGTATCGAGTTGTAATTCTTGAGTTGTAAGTAAATAAAAGTGTGATGATCTTCATTATTAGAGCATTGTCCCATGTGAGGAAAGGATTATGGAGACTATGATTCCCCCACAAGTCAGGATGAGACTCCAGACAAAAAAAGGAGGCTAAAAATGAGAGAAGGCCCAAATAAAAAAATGAGAGAAAAGAGAGAAGGGGCAATGTTACTATCCTTTTACCACACTTTTGCTTCAAAGTAGCGCCATGATCTTCATGATAGAGAGTCTCCTATGTTGTCACTTTCATATACTAGTGGGAATTTTCATTATAGAACTTGGCTTGTATATTCCAATGATGATCTTCCTCAAATTTCCCTAGGTCTTCGTGAGCAAGTGAGTTGGATTCACACCCACTTAGTTTTATTTTTGAGCTTTCATAAACTTATAGCTCTAGTGCATCCATTGCATGGCAATCCCTACTCACTCACATTGATATCTATTGATGGGCTTCTACATAGCCCGTTGATATGCCTAGTTGATGTGAGACTATCTCCCTCTTTTTGTCTTCTCCACAACCACCTTCTATTCCACCTATAGTGCTATGTCCATGGCTCACGCTCATGTATTACGTGAAAGTTGAAAAAGTTTGAGAACATCAAAAGTATGAAACAATTGCTTGGCTTGTCATCGGGGTTGTGCATGATTTAAATATTTTGTGTGATGAAGATGGAGCATAACTAGACTATGATTTTGTGGGGATAATCTTTCTTTGGCCATGTTATTTTGAGAAGACGTAATTGCCTTGTTAGTATGCTTGAAGTATTATTGTTTTTATGTCAATATTAAACTTTTGTTTTGAATCATACAGATCTGAATATTCATGCCACAATAAAGAGAATTACATGATAAATATGTTAGGTAGCATTCCACATCAAAAATTCCATTTTTATCATTTACCTACTCGAGGACGAGCATGAATTAAGCTTGGGGATACTTGATACGTCTCCAATGTATCTATAATTTTTGATTGTTCCATGCTATTATATTATCTGTTTTGGATGTTTTATATGCATTTATATGCTATTTTATATGATTTTTGGGACTAACCTATTAACCGAGAGCCCAGTGCCAGTTCCTGTTTTTTCCTTGTTTTAGACTTTCGCAGAAAAGGAATACCAAACGGAGTCCAAATGGAATGAAACTTTCGCGATGATTTTTCTTCGACCAGAAGACATCCAGAGGTTTTGGAGTACACATCAGGGAAGCCACGAGGCACCCACAAGAACGGAGGGCGCGCCTAGGGGGGTAGGGCACGCCCCCACCCTTGTGGGCCCCTCGTGACTCCACTGACCTATTTCTTCCACCTATATATTCTCAAATACCCCAAAACCTTCTAGGAGAGCCATGAAACCACTTTTCCACTGCTGTAACCTTTTGTACCTGTGAGATCCCATCTAGGGGCCTTTTCCGGCATCCTGCCGGAGGGGGATTCGATCACGGAGGGCTTCTACATCAACACCATTACCTTTTCGATGAAGCGTGAGTAGTTTACCACAGATCTACGGGTCCATAGCTAGTAGCTAGATGGCTTCTTCTCTCTCTTTGATTCTCAATACCATGTTCTCCTTGATGTGCTTGGATATCTATTCGATGTAATACTTTTTTGCGGCGTGTTTGCCGAGATCCAATGAATTGTGGATTTATGATCAACTTATCTATGAATATTATTTGAATCTTCTCTAAATTCCTTTATGCATGATTTGATATCTTTGCAAGTCTCTTCGAACTATCGGCTTGGTTTGGCCAACTAGATTGGTTTTTCTTGCAATGGGAGAAGTGCTTAGCTTTGGGTTCAATCTTGCATTGCTCGATCCTAGTGATAGAAGGGGAACCGACACGTATTGTATTGGTTCCATCGAGGATAACAAGATGGGTTTTTCATCATATTGTTTGAGTTTATCCCGCTACATCATGTCATCTTACTTAATGTGTTACTCTGTTCTTATGAACTTAATACTCTAGTGCAGGCAGGAGTCAGTCGATGTGTGGAGTAATAGTAGTAGATGCAGAATCATTTCGGTCTACTTGATACAGACGTAATGCCTATATTCATGATCATTGCCTTAGATATCATCATAACTTTGCGCTTTTCTATCAATTGCTCGGCAGTAATTTGTTCACCCATCGTAATATTTTCTATCTTGAGAGAGGCCTCTAGTGAAACCTATGGCCCCAGGGTCTATTTTCCATCATATAAGTTTCCGATCTATAATTTTAGTTTTCTATTTATTTACTTTCATTGCAATATTTTACTTTCCGATCTATAAACCAAAAATACCAAAAATATTTCTTTAGCGATTATCCATCTATATTATATCTCACTTTGCAGATAACCATGAAGGGATTGACAACCGCTTTGTCGCGTTGGGTGCAAGTTGGTGTTTGTTTCTGTACGTATTTGGTGGCTTGTGCGTTGTCTCCTACCGGATTGGTACCTTGGTTCTCAAAAGCCGAGGGAAATACTTACTCTACTTTGCCGCATCACCCTTTCCTCATCAAGGGAAAAACCAACGCAAGCTCAAGAGGTAGCATGGGGCCCACAGGCACCCCCTCCACCACCTCTCAGCTCTATAAATACTCAAATATTCCAGAAACCCTAGGGGAGTCAACAAAACACAATTCCAGTTGCCGGAAGTTCCAGAACAACGAGATCCAATCTAGAGGACTTTTCGGGCACTCTGCCGGAGGGGTTTGTTGGGAAACATAGCATGCAATTTCAAAAAAATTCCTACGCTCACGCAAGATATCTAGGAGATGCATAGAAACAAGTGGGGGAGACTCGTAGACCGAAAGCACCGAACGTACGGCACCTCCGAGTTCTGCACACGTTGAGCTTGATGACGTCCCTCGAACTCTTGATCCAGCAAAGTGTTGAGGGAGAGTTTCATCAGCATGACGGCGTGGTGGAAGTGATGGTGAAGTGATCCATGCAGGGCTTCACCTAAGCACTACGACAATATGACCGGAGGTGTAAACTGTGGAGAGGGGCACCGCACACGGCTAACAATCATTGTTATGTGTTCTAGCGGTGCCCCCCATATATATATATATATATATATATATATATATATATATATATATATAGGTTGGAGGGGAGGAGAGGCAGCCAAGGGGGCGCCCCAAGTAGGACGAATCCTACTTGGGCGCCTCCCAATTCGGCCTCCCCCCTTCCATATTCATCCAGAGGGGGAAGAAAGGAGGAGGGAGGAGAGAAGGAAGGGGGAGTCCGAATTGCTCCCCTTCCTTTCTCTCTTCCCCTCTTTCCTTCCCCCTTATTTCGGCCTACATGGGGCGCACCATGAAGGAAATATGCCCTAGAGGCAATAATAAAGTTGTTATTTATATTTGCTTATATCATGATAAATGTTTATTATTCATGCTAGAATTGTATTAACCGAAAACTTGGTACATGTGTGAATACATAGACAAACAGAGTGTCCCTAGTATGCCTCTTCTTAACTAGCTCGTTAATCAAAGATGGTTAAGTTTCCTGACCATAGACATGTGTTGTCATTTGATGACCATAGACATGTGTAGTCATTTGATGGACAAGACTGATACGTCTCCGTCGTATCTATAATTTTTGATTGTTCCATGCCAATATTCTACAACTTTCATATAATTTTGGCAACTTTTTATACTATTTTTGGGACTAACATATTGATCCAGTGCCCAGTGCCAGTTCCTGTTTGTTGCATGTTTTTTTTGTTTCACAGAATATCCATATCAAACGGAGTCTAAACGGGATAAAAACTGACGGAGATTTTTTTGGAATATATATGATTTTTGGGAAGAAAAATCCATGCGAGACGGTGCCCGAGGGAGGCACGAGGCAGGGGGGCGCGTCCCACCCCCTGGGCTCGCTCCTGACCCTCGTGGCCACCCCGTAAGGCGGTTGGTGCCCTTCTTTTGCCACAATAAAGCTAATATCCGGATAGAGATCGTGTTAAAATTTCAGCCCAATCAGAGTTACGGATCTCCGGGAATATAAGAAACGGTGAAAGGGCAGAATCTGAGAACACAGAAACAGAGAGAGACAGATCCAATCTCGGAGGGGCTCTCGCCCCTCCCACGCCATGGAGGCAAAGGACCAGAGGGGAAACCCTTCTCCCATCCAGGGAGGAGGTCAAGGAAGAAGAAGACGAAGGAGCCCCTCTCCCCTTCTCTTCCTGTGGCGCCGAAACGCTGTCGTGGCCATCATCATCACCGCAATCTTCACCAACAACTTCACTGACATCATCACCAACTCTTCCCCCCTCTATGCAGCGGTGTAACCTCTCTCTTACCCGCTGTAATCTCTACTTAAACATGGTGCTCAACGCTATATATTATTTCCCAATGATGTATGGCTATCCTATGATGTTTGAGTAGATCCATTTTGTCCTATGGGCTATTTGATGATCAAGATTGGTTTGAGTTGCATGTTTTATTACTGGTGTTGTCCTATGGTGATCTCCGTGTCGCGCAAGCGTGAGGGATCCCCGCTGTAGGGTGTTGCAATAAGTTCATGATTTGCTTATAGTGGGTTGCGTGAGTGACTGAAACACAAACCCGAGTAAGGGGGTTGTTGCGTATGGGATAAAGAGGACTTGATGCTTTAATGCTATGGTTGGGTTTTACCTTAATGATCTTTAGTAGTTGCGGATGCTTGCTAGAGTTCCAATCATAAGTGCATATGATCCAAGTAGAGAAAGTATGTTAGCTTATGCCTCTCCCTCAAATAAAATTGCAATAATGATTACCGGTCTAGTTATCGATTGCCTAGGGACAAATAACTTTCTCGTAACAAAAAGCTCTTTACTAAAACTAACTTAGTTGTGTCTTTATCTAAACAGCCCCTACTTTTTATTTACATACTCTTTATTATCTTGCAAACCTATTCAAAAACACCTACAAAATACTTCTAGTTTCATACTTGTTCTAGGTAAAGCGAACGTCAAGCGTGCATATTGTTGTATCGGTGGTCGATAGAACTTGAGGGAATATTTGTTCTACCTTTAGCTCCTCATTGGGTTCAACACTCTTACTTATCGAAAACTGTTGCGATCCCCTATACTTGTGGGTTATCAAGACCTTTTTCTGGCGCCGTTGCCGGGGAGCAATAGCGTGGGGTGAATATTCTCGTGTGTGCTTGTTTGATTTATAACTAAGTAATTTTTATTTTCTATTCTTAATTGTTCTTTATCTTTAGTTATGGATATGGAACACGAAATACCAAAAAAATTAGGTGTACTTGCTGCTCATGGAGATGAGGAACCTCCTAAAACCCTCGATGCTCGTTATGTGACAGATATTATGTACTACTTTGATAATCCAGAGAAAACCCCATTCAATTTGGTAATGGGAGACACGTTGGATCAACGTGAATACTTTAGGGATTATCGCTTAACTCAAAAAGGGAAACTATTATGGGATCAAATTTATATGTTGTATTGGTATGCTAGGCAACTATGCTTGAGATATGATTATACTTGTTGCTCTAGGATGAAGGCTCCACACCTTCCCTTTTCATGTGAATTTAATGATAATGAAACTTTGGCTTCATATGCTAGAGGTATATATGACTACTATGATGTGGAACAAATAGAAGAATTTGTTGCTTTTATGGGTGCTTATGAAATTGAATCTATGTTCAAAGAATATGAAAATCTTTATGATGCTGTCTACAGACCTGAAAATTTAGCTATCCTTAAATATTGTTATGAGAATTATGAATAAAATTCCGATATTGATGCATTTATTGAGAAACTCTCCGCGGTCCCAGAAGAGACTAATATTTCGCAGGAATCTATGGAAGAAGAAATTGATGAAACTGTGAGCTCATTGGATGAAAAAGATGAGGAGGAGAGCGAAGAACAAAAGGAGGAAGAGCGGATTGATCACCCGTGCCCACCTTCTAATGAGAGTAACTATTCAACTCATACATTGTTTAATTTCCCTTCATGCTTACCGAAGGATGAATGCTATGATAATTGCTATGATCCCGTCGATTCTTTTGAAATATCCCTTTTTGATGATGCTTGCTATGCTTGTGGCCAAGATGCCAATATGAATTATGCTTATGGAGATGAACTTGCTATAGTTCCTTATGTTAAACATGAAATTGTTGCTATTGCACCCACATATGATAGTCCTATTATCTTTTTGAATTCTCCAAACTACACTATATCGGAGAAGTTTGTGCTTATTAAGGATTATATTGATGGGTTGCCTTTTACTACTACACATGATGATTTTGATGAGTATAATATGCATGTGCTTGCTGCTCCTACTTGCAATTATTATGAGAGAGGAACTATATCTCCACCTCTCTATGTTTCCAATACGATAAAATTGCAAAAAACTATTTATACTATGCATTGACCTTTACTATGTGTGCATGAATTGTTCTTTTATGACATGCCGATGCATAGGAAGAGAGTTCGACTTCATTGTTACATGATATATGTTACTTTGTGCTCACTACTAAATTACAAATCATTGTTAATTAAAATTGGCTTTGATATACCTTGGGATCCGGGTGGATTCACTACTTAAGCACTATATGCCTAGCTTAATGGCTTTAAAGAAAGCGCTGCCAGGGAAACAACCCGGAAGTTTTAGAGAGTCATTTATTTATGTTGAGTGCTTTCATATAGTTTAAAAACAAAAAAAATAAAGAGGGGAACCCAAAACTTTTTCAAAAAGGAAAGTGAAAGTGAGAGAGACAAGCATTATTGAAGTGGGAGCTAGCCTTGAACTTTGTTCATGCTCACGGAAACTTTGTGAATCTTGATTACATAAACTTTTCAACAAAAATAATTATCCCCTTGTACAATTCCATTGTATTATAAAAATAATGTGCCAAGGTTTGCCTTTAGGATGTTTACTTTGCTTGTTGGTTTGTACGGTGCAGGACCGAAACTTTGGCTGTAGCGCGTGATTTTACATTTTTTTCTGGAACGTCAAATGGTTCTGATTCTTTTTGCACTATCTTTATATACATTTTTTTTTATTTTTCCTAATTTTGGAAGAATTTTTCAAGTATCAGAAGTATGGTGAATGTTCAGATTATTACAGACTATTCTGTTTTAGACAGATTCTGTTTTTGATGCATAGTTTGCTCGTTTTGATGAAACTATCGATTTATATCAGTGGATTAAGCCATGAAAAAGTTATACTACAGTAGACACAATGCCAAAACAAAATATGAATTGGTTTTCAACAGTACTTAGAGTAGTGATTTGCTTTATTATACTAACAGATCTTACCGAGTTTTCTGTTAAAGTTTTGTGTGGATGAAGTGTTCGATGATCGAGAAGGTCTCGATGTGAGAAGAAGGAAGAGAGGCAAGAGCTCAAGCTTGGCGATGCCCGAGGCACCCCCTATACGTCTCCAACGTATCTATAATTTTTGATTGCTCCATGCTATATTATCTACTGTTTTGGGAAATATTGGGCTTTATTTTCCACTTTTATATTATTTTTGGGACTAACCTATTAACCAGAGGCCCAGCCCAGATTTGCTATTTTATGCCTATTTCAGTGTTTCGAAGAAAAGGAATATCAAACGGAGTCGAAACGGAGCGAAATTAACTAGAGAAGTTATTTTTGGAACGAAAGCCACCGGATAGACTTGGACTCCACATTAGGAGATACGGGAGGTGCTCACGAGGGTGGGGGCGCCCCCCCCTAGGGTGTGCCCCCCTGCCTCGTGGGGCCCCCATAGCTCCTCCGACGTACTTCCTACACCCATATATATCATCGTACCCTAAAACTTCCAGAACGCACAATAGATCGGGAGTTCCGCCGCCAGAAGCCTCGGTAGCCACCGAAAACCAACCTAGACCCGTTCCGGCACCCTGCCGGAAGGGGGAAATCCTTCCCTGGTGGCCATCTTCATCATCCCGGCGCTATCCATGACGAGGAGGGAGTAGTTCTCCCTTGGGGCTGAGGGTATGTACCAGTAGCTATGTGTTTGATCTCTCTCTCTCTCTCTCTCTCTCTCTCTCTCTCTCTCTCTCGTGTTCTTGATTTGGCACGATCTTGATGTATCGCGAGCTTTGCTATTATATTTGGATCCTATGATGTTTCTTCCCCTCTCTACTCTCTTGTAATGAATTGAGTTTCCCCTTTGAAGTTATCTTATCGGATTGAGTCTTTAAAGATTTGAGAACACTTGATGTATGTCTTGCCATGGATATCTGTGGTGACAATGGGATATCACGTGATTCACTTGATGTATGTTTTGGTGATCAACTTGCGGATTCGGCCCATGAACCTATGCATAGGGGTTGGCACACGTTTTCGTCGTGATTCTCTGGTAGAACTTTGGGGCACTCTTTGAGGTCCTTTGTGTTGGTTGAATAGATGAATCTGAGATTGTGTGATGCATATCGTATAATAATACCCACGGATACTTGAGGTGACATTGGAGTATCTAGGTGACATTAGGATTTTGATTAATTTGTGTCTTAAGGTGTTATTCTAGTACGAACTCTAGGGCTGTTTGTGACACTTATAGGAATGGCCCAACGGATTGATTGGAAAGAATAACTTTGAGGTGGTTTCGTACCCTACCATAATCTCTTCGTTCGTTCTCTGCTATTAGTGACTTTGGAGTGACTCTTTATTGCATGTTGAGGGATAGTTATGTGATCCAATTATGATATCATTGTTGAGAGGACTTGCACTAGTGAAAGTATGAACCCTAGGCCTTATTTCCACACATTGCAATACCGTTTACGCTCACTTTAATCATTAGTTACCTTGCTGTTTTTATAATTTCAGATTACAAATACTATTATCTACTATCCATATACCACTTGTATCACCATCTCTTCGCCGAACTAGTGCACCTATAAAATTTACCATTGTATTGGGTGTGTTGGGGACACAAGAGACTCTTTGTTATTTGGTTGCAGGGTTGCTTGAGAGAAACCATCTTCATCCTACGCCTCCTACGGATTGATAAACCTTAGGTCATCCACTTGAGGGAAATTTGCTGCTGTCCTACAAACCTCTACACTTGGAGGCCCAACAACGTCTACAAGAAGAAGGTTGTGTAGTAGACATCAAGCTCTTTTCTGGCGCCGTTGCCGGGGAGGTGAGTGCTTGAAGGTATATCTTTAGATCTTGCAATCAAGTCTTTTAGTTTCTTGTTATATCACTAGTTTAGTTTATAAAAGAAAACTATAAAAAATATGGAATTAAGTTTGCCTCATACGCTTCACCTTTTTAATATCTTTCGTGAGTATGATGGAAAGGATAATTGTGCTCAAGTGCTAGAAGAAGAAATCTATAAAATGTTTGGCACTAAATATTTGAATGATGAGCATGATTGCAATGTTGTTAGTATGAATTCCTTGAATATCCACGATGCTAATTATATGCAAAGCCACAAGCTTGGGGAAGCTATGTTTGATGAAGATGATATTTTTTGTCCCCCAAGTTTTGATGAGCAAATTTATCATGATGAAAGCATGCCTCCTATTTATGATGATTATATTGATGAAAGTGGATTTGGAGAGGTCATGACTTTATTTTGTGATGAATCCACTATTCCGGAAGAGGTTCCAATTGATTATGAGAATAAAGTTGCTATCTATGATGATTATTGTGATGACACGTATGCTTTAAAGAATAATGATAACCATGAAACTTGTCATCTTGATCTTAATTTTCAATCACATGATAGTTATTTTGTTGAGTTTGCTCCCACTATTATTCATGAGAAGAATTTTGCTTGTGTGGAGAGTAGTAAAATTTCTATGCTTGTAGATCATGAAAAGAATGCTTTAGGTGCTGGTTATATTGTTTAATTCATTCAAGATGCTACTGAAAATTATTATGAGGGAGGAACATATGCTTGTAGGAATTGCAATAATATCAAGTTTCCTCTCTATGTGCTTAAAATTTTGAAGTTATGCTTGTTTTACCTTCCTATGCAAGTTGATTCTTGTTCCCATAAGTTGTTTGCTCACAAAATCCCTATGCATAGGAAGTGGGTTAGACTTAAATATGCTAGTCATATTCTTCATGATGCTCTCTTTATGTTTCAATTCTTATCTTTTATGTGAGCATCATTGACATCATCATGCCTAGCTAGGGGCGTCAAACGATAGCGCTTGTTGGGAGGCAACCCAACTTTATTTTTGTTCCTTGCTTTTTTTTCCTGTTTAGTAATAAATAATTCATCTAGCCTCTGTTTAGATGTGGTTTTATGCTTTTAATTAGTGTTTGTGCCAAGTAGAACCTTTGGGAAGACTTGGGGAAAGTCTTGTTGATCTTGCTGTAAAAAACAGAAACTTTAGCGCTCACGAGAATTGCTGCCATTTTTATTTGGAGAGTGATATTTAGTTAATTCTTTTTTCAGATGATTAATAGACAAATACCTCAGGTCCAGAAATTTATTTGAGAATTTTATGAGTTCCATAAGTATACGTTTGATCCAGATTACTACAGACTGTTCTGTTTTTGACAGATTCTGTTTTTCATGTGTTGTTTACTTATTTTGATGAATCTATGGCTAGTAAAATAGTTTATAAACCATAGAGAAGTTGGAATACAGTAGGTTTAACACCAGTATAAATAAATAATGAGTTCATTACAGTACCTTGAAGTGGTCTTTTGTTTTCTTATACTAACGGAGCTTACGAGTTTTCTGTTAAGTTTTGTGTTGTGAAGTTTTCAAGTTTTGGGTAGGATTCGATGGACTATGGAATAAGGAGTGGCAAGAGCCTAAGCTTGGGGATTACCAAGGCACCCCAAGGTAATATTCAAGGATAGCCAAGAGCCTAAGCTTGGGGATGCCCCGGAAGGCATGCCCTCTTTCGTCTTCGTTCATCGGTAACTTTACTTGGAGCTATATTTTTATTCACCACATGATATGTGTTTTGCTTGGAGCGTCAATTTATTTTGTTAATATTTGCTTGCTGTTATTTATAACAATGTTTTTCATCTTTTGTTTCAATAAAAGTGGCATTGATAGCCTTTACTATGCCTATGTTACAAGTATACATGTTGCTGTTTGAAAACAGAAAGTTTACCGCTGTTGCAATAATTCCCTAGAAAAGTCAGAGTGATAAAATGTTGAAACCTTTTGCATATTAAGTTCTGATAAATTTACTACAGTGGGAATTTTATTTCATAATTTTTGTAGCTAGGGAAGTATGGATGTTGCAGCATTCTTTACAGACTATCCTGTTTAGGCAGATTGCTGTTATGTTTGCATTGTTTGCATATGGTTGCTTCTTTAATAATTCTATTTGAGGATAGGACTATTAAATATGCAGAGGCATTTAGTATGAAATGTTGAATAATAATTTTAGTGATTTGCTACAGTAGAGTATGATAAGGTTTTTGCAATGGTTCATACTAACCTATCTCACGAGTCCTTGTTGAGTTTTGTGTGGATGAAGCTTTTGAGATTTAGGGAGACCGTGATATGAGAGGAATTAAGGAGACACAAAAGCTCAAGATTGGGGATTCCCAAGGGACCCCAAGATAATATTTCAAGAAGTCTCAAGCATCTAAGCTTGGGTATGCCCCGGTTGGCATCCCACCTTTCTTCTTCAACAACTATCGGTTAGTATCGGTTGATCCTATGTTTTTGCTTCTTCACATGATGTTTGCTATTCTTAGATGTCATTTTATTTTGCTTTGCTTTCTGTTTGAATAGAGTACCAAGATCTGAAATTATTAAATGTTAGAGAGTCTTCACATAGTTGCATAATTATTCAACTACTCATTGATCTTCACTTATATCTTTCGGAGTAGTTTGTCATTTGCTCTAGTGCTTCACTTATATCTTTTAGAGCACGGTGGTGGTTTTATTTTATAGAAATAGATGAACTCTCATGCTTCACTTATATTATTTTGAGAGTCTTAAATAGCATGGTAATGCTTAAAATCCTAATATGCTAGGTATTCAAGAATAATAAAATTCTCTTATGAGTGTGTTGAATACTATGAGAAGTTTGATACTTGATAATTGTTTTGAGATATGGAGATGGTGATATTAGAGTCATGCTAGTTGAGTAGTTGTGAATTTGAGAAATACTTGTGTTGAAGTTTGTGATTCCCGTAGCATGCACGTATGGTGAACCGTTATGTGATGAAGTCGGAGCATGATTTATTTATTGATTGTCCTCCTTATGAGTGGCGGTCGGGGACGAGTGATGGTCTTTTCCTACCAATCTATCCCCCTAGGAGCATGCGCGTAGTACTTTTTTCGATAACTAATAGATTTTTGCAATAAGTATGTGAGTTCTTTATGACTAATGTTGAGTCCATGGATTATACGCACTCTCACCCTTCCACCATTGCTAGCCTCTCTAGTACCGCGCAACTTTCGCCGGTACCATACACCCACCATATACCTTCCTCAAAACAGCCACCATACCTACCTATTATGGCATTTCCATAGCCATTCCGAGATATATTGCCATGCAACTTTCCACCATTCTGTTTATTATGACACGCTTCATCATTGTCATATTGCCTAGCATGATCATGTAGTTGACATTGTATTTGTGGCAAAGCCACCGTTCATAATTCTTTCATACATGTCACTCATGCATCATTGCACATCCCGGTACACCGCCGGAGGCATTCATATAGAGTCATATTTTGTTCTAAGTATCGAGTTGTAATTCTTGAGTTGTAAGAAAAATAAAAGTGTGATGATCATCATTATTAGAGCATTGTCCCAGTGAGGAAAGGATGATGGAGACTATGATTCCCCCACAAGTCGGGATGAGACTCCGGACGAAAAAAAGGGGAAAGGCCAAATAAAAAAAAGAAAGGCCAAATAAAAAAAAGAGAAAGGCCAAATAAAAAAGGGACAATGCTACTATCCTTTTTGCACACTTGTGCTTCAAAGTAGCACCATGATCTTTATGATAGAGAGTCTCTTGTTTTGTCACTTTCATATACTAGTGGGAATTTTTCATTATAGAACTTGGCTTGTATATTCCAATGATGGGCTTCCTCAAAATGCCCTAGGTCTTCGCGAGCAAGCGAGTTGGATGCACACCCACTTAGTTTCTTATGTTGAGCTTTCATACATTTATAGCTCTAGTGCATCCGTTGCATGGCAATCCCTACTCACTCACATTGATATCTATTGATGGGCATCTCCATAGGCCGTTGATACGCCTAGTCGATGTGAGACTATCTTCTCCCTTTTTGTCCTCTTCACAACCACCATTCTATTCCACCTATAGTGCTATGTCCATGGCTCACGCTCATGTATTGCGTGAAGATTGAAAAGGTTTGAGAACATTAAAAGTATGAAACTATTGCTTGGCTTGTCATCGGGGTTGTGCATGATTTAAATATTTTGTGTGGTGAAGATGGAGCATAGCCAGACTATATGATTTTGTAGGGATAGCTTTCTTTGGCCATGTTATTTTGAGAAGACATGATTGCTTTGTTAGTATGCTTGAAGTATTATTATTTTTATGTCAATATGAACTTTTGTCTTGAATCTTATGGATCTGAATATTCATGCCACAATTAAGAAGAATTACATTGAAATTATGCCAACTAGCATTCCACATAAAAAATTATCTTTTTATCATTTACCTACTAGAGGACAACCAGGAATTAAGCTTGGGATGCTTGATACGTCTCCAACGTATCTATAATTTTTGATTGCTCCATGCTATATCATCTACTGTTTTGGGCAATATTGGGCTTTATTTTCCACTTTTATATTATTTTTGGGACTAACCTATTAACCGGAGGCCCAGCCCAGATTTGCTGTTTTATGCCTATTTCAGTGTTTCGAAGAAAAGGAATATCAAACAGAGTCGAAACGGAACAAAATTAACTGGAGAAGTTATTTTTGGAACGAAAGCCACCGGATAGACTTGGACTCCACGTCAGGAGATACGGGAGGTGCTCACGAGGGTGGGGGGCGCGCCCCCACTAGGGTGCGCCCCCTGCCTAGTGGGGCCCCCGTAGCTCCTCCGACGTACTTCCTGCACCCATATATATCGTCGTACCCTAAAACTTCCAGAATGCACAATAGATCGGGAGTTCCGCCGCCAGAAGCCTCCGTAGCCACCGAAAACCAATCTAGACCCGTTCCGGCACCCTGCCGGAAGGGGGCAATCCTTCCTCGGTGGCCATCTTCATCATCCCGGTGCTCTCCATGACGAGGAGGGAGTAGTTCTCCCTCGGGGCTGAGGGTATGTACCAGTAGCTATGTGTTTGATCTATCTCTCTCGTGTTCTTGATTTGGTACGATCTTGATGTATCGCAAGCATGCTATTATATTTGGATCCTATGATGTTTCTTCCCCCCTCTACTCTCTTGTAATGAATTGAGTTTCCCCTTTGAAGTTATCTTATCGGATTGAGTCTTTAAAGATTTGAGAACACTTGATGTATGTCTTGCCGTGGATATCTGTGGTGACAATGGGATATCACGTGATTCACTTGATGTATGTTTTGGTGATTAACTTGCAGGTTCTGCCCATGAACCTATGCATAGGGATTGGCACACGTTTTCGTCGTGATTCTCCGGTAGAACTTTGGGTCACTCTTTGAGGTCCATTGTGTTGGTTGAATAGATGAATCTGAGATTGTGTGATGCATATCGTATAATCATACCCATGGATACTTGAGGTGACATTGGAGTATCTATGTGACATTAGGGTTTTGATTGATTTGTGTCTTAAGGTGTTATTCTAGTACGAACTCTAGGGCTGTTTGTGACACTTATAGGAATGGCCCAATGGATTGATTGGAAAGAATAACTTTGAGGTGGTTTCGTACCCTACCATAATCTCTTCGTTCGTTCTCCGCTATTAGTGACTTTGGAGTGACTCTTTGTTGCATGTTGAGGGATAGTTATGCGATCCAATTATGATATCATTGTTGAGAGGACTTGCACTAGTGAAAGTATGAACCCTAGGCCTTATTTCCACACATTGCAATACCGTTTACGCTCACTTTAATCATTAGTTACCTTGCTGTTTTTATAATTTCAGATTACAAATACTATTATCTACTATCCATATACCACTCGTATCACCATCTCTTCGCCAAACTAGTGCACCTATACAATTTACCATTGTATTGGGTGTGTTGGGGACACAAGAGACTCTTTGTTATTTGGTTGCAGGGTTGCTTGAGAGAGACCATGTTCATCCTACGCCTCCTACGAATTGATATACCTTAGGTCATCCACTTGAGGGAAATTTGCTGCTGTCCTACAAACCTCTGCACTTGGAGGCCCAACAACGTCTACAAGAAGAAGGTTGTGTAGTAGACATCAACCCCAAGTAAATATTCAAGGAGAGTCAAGCGTCTAAGCTCGGGGATGCCCCGGAAGGCATCCCCTCTTTCTTCAACAAGTATCTGTATGTTTTCGGATTCGTTTCGTTCATGCGATATGCGCAATCTTGGAGCGTATTTTGCGTTTAGTTTTCATTTTTCTTTTATGCACCATGATGGTATGAGATAGTCCTTGGTTGATTTATAGAATTCTCTATGCACTTCACTTATATCTTTTGAGTATGGCTTTATAGAATGCTTCATGTGCTTCACTTATATCATTTGAAGCTTGGATTGCCTGTTTCTCTTTACATAGAAAACCGCCATTTGTAGAATGCTCTTTTGCTTCACTTATATTTGTTAGAGCGTGGGCATATATTTTTTAGAAAGAATTAAACTCTCTTGCTTCACTTATATCTATTTAGAGAGATGACAGGAATTGGTCATTCACATGGTTAGTCATAAAATCCTACATAAAACTTGTAGATCACTGAATATGATATGTTTGATTCCTTGCAATAGTTTTGCGATATAAAGATGGTGATATTAGAGTCATGCTAGTGGGTAGTTGTGGATTAATATAAATACTTGTGTTGAGGGTTGTGATTCCCGTAGCATGCACGTATGATGAACCGTTATGTGATGAAGTCGGAGCATGATTTATTTATTGATTGTCTTCCTTATGAGTAGCGGTCGGGGACGAGCGATGGTCTTTTCCTACCAATCTATCCCACTAGGAGCATGCGCGTAGTACTTTGTTTCGATAGCTAATAGATTTTTGCAATAAGTATGTGAGTTCTTTATGACTAATGTTGAGTCCATGGATTATACGCACTCTCACCCTTCCACCATTGCTAGCCTCTCTAGTATCGCGCAACTTTCGCCGGTACCTTAAACCCACCATATACCTTCCTCAAAACAGCCACCATACCTACCTACTATGGCATTTCCATAGCCATTCCGAGATATATTGCCATGCAACTTCCATCATTATCATATACATGACTTGAGCATTCATTATCATATTGCTTTGCATGATAGTAAGATAGCTAGCATGATGTTTTCATGGCTTGTCTGTTTTTTGATGTCATGGCTATGCTAGATCATTGCACATACCGGTACACTGCCGGAGGCATTCATATAGAGTCATATCTTTGTTCTAGTATCGAGTTGTAATATTGAGTTGTAAGTAAATAAAAGTGTGATGATCATCATTATTAGAGCATTGCCCCAGTGAGGAAAGGATGATCGAGACTATGATTCCCCCACAAGTCGGGATGAGACTCCGGACTTTAAAATAAATAAAAGAGGCCAAAGAAGCCCAAATAAAAAAAGAGGCCAAAGAAGCCCACCAAAAAAACAAAAAAACAAAAAATGAGAGAAAAAGAGAGAAGGGGCAATGTTACTATCCTTTTACCACACTTGTGTTTCAGAGTAGCACCATGTTCTTCATATAGAGAGACTCTTGAGCTATCACTTTCATATACTAGTGGGAATTTTCATTATAGAACTTGGCTTGTATATTCCGATGATGGGCTTCCTCAAACGCCCGAGGTCTTCATGAGCAAGCAAGTTGGATGCACACCCACTTAGTTTTCAGTCTGAGCTTTCATACACTTATAGCTCTTAGTGCATCCGTTGCATGGCAATCCCTACTCACTCACATTGATATCTATTGATTGGCATCTCCATAGCCCGTTGATACGCCTAGTTGATGTGAGACTATCTTATCCTTTTTGTCTTCTCCACAACCACCATTCTATTCCACCTATAGTGCTACATCCATGGCTCACGCTCATGTATTGCGTGAAAGTTGAAAAAGTTTGAGAACATCAAAAGTATGAAACAATTGCTTGGCTTGTCATCGGGGTTGTGCATGATGTGAATATTTTGTGTGGTGAAGATGGAGCATAGCCAGACTATATGATTTTGTAGGGATAACTTTCTTTGGCCATGTTATTTTGAAAAGACATGATTGCTTTATTAGTAGGCTTGAAGTATTATTGTTTTTATGTCAAATGATAGACTATTGCTTTGAATCACTCGTGTCTTAATATTCATGCCATGATTAGATACATGATCAAGATTATGCTAGGTAGCATTCCACATCAAAAAATATCTTTATTTATCATTTACCTACTCGAGGACGAGTAGGAATTAAGCTTGGGGATGCTGATACGTCTCCGTTGTATCTATAATTTTTGATTGTTCCATGCCAATATTCTACAACTTTTATATACTTTTGGCAACTTTTTATACTATTTTTGGGACTAACATATCGATCCAGTGCCCAGTTCCAGTTCCTGTTTGTTGCATGTTTTTTGTTTTGCAGAATATCCATATCAAACGGAGTCCAAACGGGATAAAAACTGACGGAGATTTTTTTGGAATATATATGATTTTTGGGAAGAAAAGTCCACGCGAGACGGTGCCCGAGGGAGGCACGAGGCAGGGGGGCGCGCCCCACCCCCTGGGCGCGCCCCTGACCCTCGTGGCCACCCTGTAAGGTGGTTGGTGCCCTTCTTTCGCCGCAAGAAAGCTAATATCCGGATAGAGATCGTGCTAAAATTTCAGCCCAATCGGAGTTACGGATCTCCGGGAATATATGAAACGGTGAAAGGGCAGAATCTGAGAACGCAGAAACAGAGAGAGACAGATCCAATCTCGGAGGGGCTCTCGCCCCTCCCACGCCATGGAGGCCAAGGACCAGAGGGGAAACCCTTCTCCCATCTAGGGAGGAGGTCAAGGAAGAATAAGACGAAGGGCCCCCCTCTTCCCTTCTCTTCTGGTGGCGCCGAGACGCTGCCATGGCCATCATCATCACCGCAATCTTCACCAATAACCTCACCGCCATCATCACCAACTCTTCCCCCCTCTATGTAGCGGTGTAACCTCTCTCTTACCCGCTGTAATATCTACTTAAACATGGTTCTCAATGCTATATATTAATTCCCAATGATGTATGGCTATCCTATGATGTTTGAGTAGATCCATTTTGTCCTATGGGCTATTTGATGATCAAGATTGGTTTGAGTTGCATGTTTTATTATTGGTGTTGTCCTATGGTGCTCTCCATGTCGCGCAAGTGTGAGGGATCCCCACTGTAGGGTGTTGCAATACGTTCATGATTCGCTTATAGTGGGTTGTGTGAGTGACTAAAACACAAACCCGAGTAAGGGGGTTGTTGTGTATGGGATAAAGAGGACTTGATGCTTTAATGCTATGGTTGGGTTTTACCTTAATGATCTTTAGTAGTTGCGGATGCTTGCTAGAGTTCCAATCATAAGTGCATATGATCAAAGTAGAGAAAGTATGTTAGCTTATGCCTCTCCCTCAAATAAAATTGCAATAATGATTACCGATCTAGTTATCGATTGCCTAGGGACAAATAACTTTCTCGTAACAAAAAGCTCTTTACTAAAACTAACTTAGTTGTGTCTTTATCTAAACAGCCCCTACTTTTTATTTACATACTCTTTATTATCTTGCAAACCTATCCAAAAACACCTACAAAATACTTCTAGTTTCATACTTGTTCTAGGTAAAGCGAACGTCAAGCGTGTGTAGAGTTGTATCGGTGGTCGATAGAACTTGAGGGAATATTTGTTCTACCTTTAGCTCCTCGTTGGGTTCGACACTCTTACTTATCGAAAACTGTTGTGATCCCCTATACTTGTGGGTTATCAAAGACCCATCCGTTAGCTTAGCATAATGATCGTTAGTTTTATTGCTATTGCTTTCTTCATGACTTATACATGTTCCTCTGACTATGAGATTATGCAACTCCCAAATACCGGAGGAACACCTTGTGTGCTATCAAATGTCACAACGTAACTGGCACTACAAAAAATAGACACATCCATGACATTTTGGGCCGAACGGAGTTTTTTCTGTCATACTTATGACACTTCTATGACGATAATTGTGACAAAACCCGATATCATCATAGATGTGGTGGGCTCCTACTTCTATGACAAAAAATCATGACAGAAAATGGGCTTTTCATCCTGGGCGGGCCGGAGATGCAACTGCATGACATTCTTTGGGACGTCCATGACAGAAAAAACCATGGTAGAAGCGAGGGCGAGGAAAATATCGGGGTATTCCTGGTTACGGTGGGTGGTCGGTGTCGAGCGATGCACGGAGGTTTGCGCGTTTCTCTTGTACACACACGCGCGTGGGTGCGAGGCATTTGGCTCTAACTGAACCCGAGCGATTGCACTGCAGGCTACGCGTTACTAAACCCGAGCGATCGATCGATGGCTGTTAACTGAACCCGATCGAGCAATTCCTTCGCTACTGCTGCTAACTAAAGCCGATCGATGCTGCCTCTGGATGAACAGTGAGCGTTGCTGGGGGGGTTTGGATGAATAGTTCCCGGTGGGGGTGGATGAACAGGACCCCGTGGTGTTGCCTCTGGATGAACAGGACCCCGATTAATCAAGCCAGTTGGGGCTGGATGAACAGGACCCCGTGGAGGGCTAGATGAACAGGACCACCCCATGGAGGGCTGGATGAACAGTAGACAGTGGAGGGCTGGATGAACAGTAGCCCGTGGAGGGGTGGTTGAACAGGAGCCCGTGGAGAGGGCTGGTTGAACAGTAGCCAGTGGAGTAGCGCGCGGTGGAGGCTGGATGAACAGGAGGCCATGGATGAACAGTAGCAGGTGGAGGCTGGAGGAGGTCGACGGTGGATGAACAGTAGCCCGTGGAGGCTGGAGGGGGTCGACGGTGGAGATGAATAGTATCCCGTGGAGTCCCGTTTTGCGGTACGCCACACCCCTCCGGATGAATAGGACCCCCATTTCGACCGTAGCGCTCCAACACAAGTCTGTTTCCTCCGTTTTGCGTTACGCCACACCCCTTCCAATGAACAGGACCCTCGTTTCGACCGTAGGAGGTCCGTTTCCTCCGTTTTGCGGTACGCCGCCAGACCCCTCCCGATGAACAGGATCCCGTTTCGACCGTGGCCGGTCGAACACAAGGCCGTTTCCTCCGTTCTGCGGTACGCCAGGCCTCATTTCCATCGGCTGTTCAATCCAATCCCTCCTGATGAACACGACGACGCATTCTGCTCCGACCCAGCCGGTTGGCTCCCCATAAACACAACGACGATGCAGTTTCTCCGTTCCGACCCAACCATGTACACGAGCCCTGGCCGTACATATGCACGAGTAGGCGTTCGAGACCTTGCCGTATGTACGTACATGACCGTATTTTCTTTCTTGCACACTGACCGCTATATGTACGTGTGCATGCTACATGCGCGCCTCTACTACGACACGTGCGCGCTCTACATCGACCAGTATGTACGTACACGTTTGCGACCAGAATGACAACGCTACATACACTTCGACCAGGTGGGTCTCGACTATCAGGCACTTCCTTGCGTGCGAAGATATAACTGGTGGGTCCCAGCAGTCAGGGGGCGAATCGTTTTTTTTTGCCCGGACACACTTCCTTGCGTGCGAAGATGTAGCTGGTGGGTCCCATTAGTCAGGGGGGAAACATTTTTTTGTGAAATAAGGTGGCCCGTCCGGTGGGTCCTTGCTATCAGGTGCATGAATAATTATTTTGTGCGTAATAAGGAGGCACTTCCTTGCGGCTGCCGTGGAGCCAGCTGTTAGCCTCTCCACATACAGTCCACATCCGATGGAAGCCGTTCCTTGACCATGTTGACCACGCTGCGTCGAGAGCACCAGAGCAGTGGACGATGGCGAGGCCTATGAAGGGAACGACGCGGAGCCGGGGAAGATGCGGCAGTGGATGCCCATGCATAGAGGAGTATGAGGGTTCACTGTTGCGCTGCGTTGCGAGGTTGCCATCGCCGCAGAATAACAGGGGGTGTGGGTGAGTAGAGGGATGGCCTGGCCAGTGGTGGGAGTAGTAGGGGGCGGTGAGGCCTCCACCGCATCGCAGCCGGCATGGGAGGCAGGAGCACGAGGCACGGCCGACGCTGGTTTGGGTGGCTGGAGCAAGAAGATCAGAGGTTGAAGAAGCACTACGGCCGTTGGATGGACATCGTACGGTCACCGGAGCTAGAATCGTGCATATTGACTAAGTTGACAAAGCCCTCCATCCCCGTCAACTTAGTAGGCCCACAAGTCAGCCTGCCACTATACTGGGTCCTAGCTAGCAAGGGGAGTATTCATTTTTTTGTGCGTAATAAGGAGGCACTTTCTTGCGTGCGAAGATATAGCTGGTGGGTCCAAGCCGTCAGCGAAGGTAACGTTTTTTTCGCGAAATACAGAGGCCCTTTCGGTGGGTCCCAAATGTCAGGTGGAGGAATCATTATTTTGCGCGTAATAAGGAGGCATTTCCTTGCGTGCGGCCGTGGACCCAGCTATCGGCCTCTCCATATACAGTCCACTTCAGATGCATGTCGGTCGTTGACCACGTTGACCAGGCTGCACCGAGAGCACCAGGGCGGTAGACGACGATGAGGCCTAGGAAGGGAACGACAAGGAGCCAGGAAAGACTCTGCATTTGTTTCCCACACGGAGGGGAGTACGACTGTACGAGGGTTTACTAGTTCGTCTGCCGTCGCCGGAGAATAACATCAGGTGTGGGTGAGTAGAGGGATGGCTAGGCCAGCAATGGGAGTATGGTGGGGTGGTGAGGCCTACGCGGCAGCACAGCCGACCACAGGGAGGAGGGAGCAGGCAGTCCCGCCGACGCTTGTTTGAGCGGCTGGAGCAGGAAGAGCAGAGATTGAAGAAGCACGACGACCGTTGGATGGACATCCAACAGTCACTGCTTGTGCGTCAACCTTTTTTAGGAAAGCCTCAAATCTGTGGAAACAGCATACAACCCATCTGCCATTATTTCTAATAATTTACAGCCCATTTGCTAATTCTTAAGGTTTTTTTGGAGCCCATATTCTTTTTGTTAGCATTACATCCCATATTGTGGCCATGGTTAAAAAATTATACAAAATTTTGCATATTTCGGTGCGGTCCGAACTATTTTTAATCCTGAAATTTTGAGTCACATTCAAACTGATTTTAAAAATAAATGTATATCAATATAAAATCCAACAAATTGTCCACGCATAAAAATCAATGCAATTTAAAATCTCGAAATAAAAAAAAGAAATTTGAAACTAATTGCCGGTTTGATGTGTTTTAAAAATGCACATCCCATTTCTCATTACTGATAGACCATTTTCTCGACCAGACGAATAAAGCTCTCCTCGTCTTGAAAGATTTGCAGCCCAATAGGCCTGACAAAGCGACTTACTTGGCAAATCACAAAAAAACTGGGTTGTGGCCGTGGACCCAGCTGCCAGCCTCTCCACGTACAGTACTCCTCCGATGGAAGTCGGTCGTTGACCACATTGACCACGCCACGCAGAGAGCACCAAGGCGGTGGACGACGAGGAGGCCTAGGAAGGGGACGAGGAGGAGCCGGGGAAGACAAGACAGTGGATGCCCACACGGAGAGGAGTACGAGGGTTCACTAGTTCGGCTGCGGTGTGAGGCTGCCGTCACTACAGAATAACAGGGGGTGTGGGTGAGTGGAGGGATGGCCTGGCCAGCGGTGGGAGTAGTATGGGGGCGGTGAGGCCTTCGCGGCAGCACGGCCGGCCACGGGAGGCAGTAGCAGGCGACACAACTGGCACTGCTTTGGGCGTCTGGAGAAAGAAGACCAGAGGTTGAAGAAGCGCCATGGCCGTTGGATGGACATCGTACGGTCACTGGAGCTAGAATCGTTCATATTGACTAAGTTTACAAAGCCCTCCGTCCCCGTCAACTTAGTAGGCCCACAAGTCAGCCACCCACTATGGTGGGTCCCAACTAGCAGGGGTATTCATTTTTTTGTGCGTAATAAGGAGACACTTCCTTGCGTGCGAAGATATAACTGGTGGGTCCGACCTGTCAGCGGGGGGGGGGGCATTTTTTCATGAAATACAGAAGCCCTTCCCGTGGGCCCAAGCTATCAGGTGGAGGAATCATTATTTTGCGCGTAATAAGGAGGCATTTCCTTGCATGCGGCCGTGGACCCAGCTGTCAGCCTCTCCACGTACAGTCCACTTCCGATGGATGTCGTTCATTGACCACGTTGACCAGGCCGCGCCGAGAGCACCAGGGCGGTGGACGACAGCGAGGCCTAGGAAGGGAACGACACGGAGCCAGGGAAGACTCGGCAGTTGTTTCCCACGCGGAGGAGTACGAGGGTTTACTGGTTCGTCTGCCATCCCTGGAGAATAACAGTAGGTGTGGGTGAGTAGAGGGATGGCTAGGCCAGCGATGGGAGTACGGTGGGGCGGTGAGGCCTGCGCGGCAGCATAGCCGACCGCGAGAGGAGGGAGCAGGCAGCCCCGCCGGCGCTTGTTTGAGCTGCTGGAGCAGGAAGAGCAGAGATTGAAGAAGCATGACAGCCGTTGGATGGACATCCAACAGTCACTGCTCTCATGTGCATTATTTCTAATAATGTACAACCCATTTTCTAATTCCTAAGAAATTTTTTGGAGCCCATCTTCTTTTTGTTAGCATTACACCCCATATTGTGGCCACGGTTAAAAAGTATACAAAATTTTGCATATTTCGGTGCGGTCAACTGTTTTTAATCCCGAAATATCGATTCACATTCAAACTATTTTGAAAAATAATTTATATAAAATGCAAATAATTGTCGACACATAAAAATCAATGGAATTTAAAATCTTGTAATGAAAAAAAATTGAAACTAATTCCCGGTTTGATGTGTTTTAAAAATGTACAACCCATTTCTGGGCAAACCGAATGAAACTCTCCTCGTCTTGAAAGATTTGTAGCTCAGCAGGGCTGATAAAGCAAGTAGGCCTCGTTTGGGTATTTCTTAAAAAAAATAGAACTGGGCTAGCCATTTTCAGCAAGAAAAAAACACAACTGGGCTCATGATGTGGTAAACATAAATAAAACCCTGGCTAGACGGGCCACAGCCCCCGCATAGCCCCATTGTTACCATGATCCGTCGCTAAAACTACTATAAATAACAACTGCTTGTTCCTAAAAAAAACTGCACGACCTGCTGGGCCCTGGTGTCAGCCGCTGGTAGTGTAATTCTCTCATTTATTGACTACGTTGACAATGGCGTGAGCCCCAGATGTCCAACCATTAGGAGGGACCATATTTTTGGGCTTGTAATATAGAGGCACTTGCTTGCGTACTGCCATGATGCTGGTGGGTCCCTACTGTTATCCTCTCCACGTACAGTCATCTCCTTGTTCCTCTCGGTTGTTGACGACGTTGACAACACAAGAGGGCGGCGCACCGCGCACGGCGAGGGAACCAAGGCTGCAAGGCGGAGGACGACGACGAGGCCTCAGACGGAATGAACATGAGCCGTGGAAGATGCACCGGTCCAGTCACAGGCGGAGGGGAGTACGAGGGTTGACTGGTTCAGGTGCGGGTGCTTGTTGGGGACGAGGTCGCTGGAGAATAATAGGATGTGTGGGGGAATAGAGGGAGGGACTGGCCAACGTTGGAGGATACGTACGGTAGGGCGGCGGATGTGCAACCAGCCATGGGAGGCGGGAGCAGGCGGAGCTAATGGGGTGGTTTGGTTTGGGTGGCTGGAGGAAGAAGACAAGAGATAGAAGATACACGACAGATGTTGGATGTCAATCCAACGGCTGGTAGGCAAAATCGTTTGTTGACTGGCTAGTAAGTCGACACCACCTTGGATAGGCTATTTCCTCGTGGGTCCCAAATGTCAGAATCCAAATCTGTCACGGTCATGCAGCCTTTCCTATGAAAATTTATAGCCCATTTGATGTGCTAGTTCGAAATAAGTTTGTGGGTGCTGGTGGGGGCTAATCACTTGGCTTCTGTAATGCACAGTGAGCTCAAGCAGCCGGCGAGAGTGATGTTATTTCCCTTGGTTGGGATTTGTTAGTTGTTACAATATTTCACTCTAAATTAAACGACTGGCAAGCCATTTGCCTTGCTTCAAAGAAAATATGACATTCACAGCCGAGTTGAAAAGGGCACGAACATCTAACTCCAGCTTACAAACTATACAAAAGCACGACGGTTAATTGTTCATCAGGTTTACAAAAAAACCAGATTGAAAAGGAAAAAAAAATCTAACTCCAACACTGTTTTTGGCAGTCACAGTCAAATGGATCGGTCAGGTCCATAGAATGAACATCCTGGGTCGTAAAATTTACCGGATTATGACCACAATATGTTGTAAATAGAAGCTCGGCACGTTCAGAATCTCTTTTGCCCACCTGAAACTCCTTTTTTGCTCTTCGACATACCCATCCGTCAAAACCATGCTGCTGATAAACTTAAGTCTGATGGACAATAGTAACCTCGCATTCAGCAGGAAGAATGTGACAAATCTTGTGTTTGCACGATTGGCTACATATCGTTCTAGCGTTATTGTCTTCAATCGAATCTCATGAGAAGTGAGAAAATCCCGATGCTTACGAATCCACTGATTGGTTATAACTTTCTTACCCCGTCCTATTGCCTAAATAGACATGAAGGTTGAAAATAGTTAAGGTCTAAAAGAAGAGTGTCGAAAGAGCAATAGCTGAACGGTTAATTCTAGTACACTATATGCAGGCTTCCAATGTGCGTGAAATTATCACCTTTATATACAACTTCTCCAGACATGGAAAGCATTGCAGCAAGACAATAATCTTGTTCAGATCAAAACTATTCATTTGGATATATAAGATCTTGACAGAATCCTGCACCATTGATAGGCCATCCATGGAGAAACTCTTCATTGAGCATAGACCATAGTATTAGTTCAAAATGTGTACTCCAAGATGACATATAACTTATGCACGGAAATTTAAAATGCAGGTTATGGTTACAAGTGAAGTGTAGATGATAATATAAAGTACCTGAAGAACTGTGGAGCCAAACACCATATTGAAATGAGCACAGAGATCATGTATTACACCCAAGGTCTCAAGTTTAGGCGCAGAGAGGATGATTATTTGCAACGGTGAATAACTAGACTCAAGGATCAACCTTTGAAGTGAAGGGGCATCTTGGATGATGAGCTGCCTTCCGTCAAAAGAAATTCCAATTCTTACAAGGTTAGGCGACTTTATTTGGAGACAACCAATTCTAACTGTGAAAACAAGCACCAAGCACTCCAGGGCAGGGCAACTGGAGTGGATGATGCTGTGCAATGAGGCCTATGATATACGAACCCGCACAAGTGAAAGTTTCTTGAGAAATGGGATTCGAAGGTTTAGTACCAGATTGTCTAGTAGGTCGCACAACACAAAGGTGGCAGTGTGGAGAGAGGAGGAAAACCGTGAGATGGACATCGGTGCTGAGGGCACAGGTAGATGGCATTCGTATCTGGTAGGTGATTTCCAGGGGAATAGTAGAACTCAAGCAGCTGTAGTTCTGTGAATTCAAGGGATTTCAGCCAGGCGTCCACCGTGCAGGGCATGGTATGCTTGCTGAGGTAGCATGACGGGATGTAGAGGCTTTGAACGGAGCCCTAGTGGAAGGAGATGATGGCTCTGGGGATTTCAAAATCATTGAAGAGAGATAGTTGACGACAGACGAGATTAAGGGGCACGACGCGCCATAGAGGGCGCCACCGAATTGAGAGGACTTGGGTGCGGCAGCAATCCTTGGTGGGGAGAAGCGAGATGATCTCCCCAAAGACGGCGTCCGGGAGATCGCTGATGCGGTCCACCCAAGATTCTATGGGTTGCTGGGATCCGGTGGTGGCGGGGTCACCGCTTCTCCCCGCGCTGCCGGGTGCGGGATCTACAACAGGCGTCGCCGCTGGCGGGAGCCTCATCTTCTTGGCGCTGGGGTCAGGCGACTCCATTTTCCTCGAGGGCGTCGCGTCACGCTCACGAATTTGAGCAGAGTAATGAATGACGATCCTAGTTGTAGTGCGAGTGAAGAAGAAGGGGAGCTAGGGTTTTTCTGTAGTAGTGAGGAAGAAGGGGAGCTGGGGTTTTCTCTAGGAGTGAGGTGAGGAATTTGGGGGTACGAGTGGAGCATGCTGACGTGAGGTGGGTGGGAGTGAGGAGGAAGAACACCCAGGTTTTTTGGGGGGGTAGTGTGCTGGGTGTGGGTAGCGCCTCTCATTTAGTAAATATATGGACTTTTGAATTGATTTTACTATTTACTAGGGTGGATGGGCTGTTTAGTCTTGGGCCCAGAGAAACAATTACTACTAGTACAGTGGAGACACTCTACAGCTACCCAGAAAAACAATTACTACTAGTACAGTGGATACAATACCACTTCTGGCTCCTCCTAGGTCATCGAAATGTCTCCCTCTACTGAATGCCGTTATACTTTTGTTCACCGACATGCAGGCCATGCAGCGCGCGGGCCCAAATACCATCCACCAAATTAGAAGGCAGTATGCAGGCGGAGAGTCACCCCGGTCGTAGCGCGACAGTAACGAGCCGTCGTATCACAAAACCCCACATCCCCGCAGTCTAAGTTTGATGGACGAAGCAACCATCATTTCACTCTTCGCTGAATCCCCTTCTCCCTCACCGTCTTCAAGAAAGGCAACACTCGCATCTGCCACTGTTCTTCTCTCCCAATGAAGGGAAGGTAAGCGGATCCGTGATGTTGGTATATTTTCGTCCAGAGAAAAAAAATAACTTTTGCAAAGCAGTAACCGAGCCTCACTCTTTTTTATTTCATTGTCATTGCGATTGTGTTTTCCTTTCAGTGGTCTCCTAGTATTAGTCGGTTTCATGATGGACCAAGGAGAACCAGGCAAAGATCTGCCGATATTGGAGCAGATGCGGGAGGCTGATCCCCACGAGACAGAGAGATCCAAGAAGATGGAAGTAGCCACCGAGCCAGCCCCAGATACGCTCACGGCCACTACTGAGATGGTTAATGCCCTATTTGAGGTTAAAACCCCCGTGGCACTGCAGGAGCAGTTTTCCCCCTTCGAGGATGTGTCCCCCCCGCTGAGCTGCCCAAGGTGATTTTCTTCTTTGCCGATCTCGATTGTGGTTTTTCATCTAAGTATGTGGTGATGAATAATGCAAAATTTTATTAGCTTCGATGCCATGCTATACATAGTGGTTTAAATAACTTGTGTTTCTTATACTGGAAAGTAATTCAGAATTTGTTTCTGTTTCAATTAGAGCCCTGATGCAGACAAGGATTGTGTGGTTGTACATGTCACTCGCTATGAGGCGGATGACCTGAATATACGCACTGGGAAAATAGAGTTTTTAGGATGTTGGATCCTGGAAGCTATTTGCGCTTATACCAATGAAGAGTTGTATTCCAGCCTCACTGTTGTCAGGCGTGTTGTCCAGGGTGTACTGAAGCACAAGAAGTTCAAAGCTACTCCTTCGTTTGTGAGGCATACTGTTCTTGTCAAGCTTACGCAGGAAGATGACATGGCATGCCTCCACAAACAAGTTTATGAGTGGCAAGGTCACAAGGTTGTCTTCATGAAGGTTCACAGGATTGAGTTGCCGCCGGACGTCCTCGATGATGTTCATGGCAAGGTCTGTCTTGTGTCCAGCCCAAATTAGATCAAGGCATGAAATTGTTGCCCCAACTAGTGTTTAATAGTAGTTTGGATTGTGTCTAATTATCTGAACCTTGCCTGTTATCAAGCCATCTAGGGCTAGTACTCTGTTTGAATCCGTCTATGGGAACTGCTGCTACTTTTGTGTGCCCGTGAATCATGTGAGAACCATCGTAATTGTTGCCGAAATAGATGCGTCCTCACTAGTTTTTTCATGAATATGGCATGTTAAGACATAAGTTGTCACGGTTTATCATACGAGTACTGCGTGTTTTGATGAAATAGAGTACTCGTTCGAGAACTGTGCACCGACGTATACATAAGTACTTGTAAACACTGTTGGTGCTACCCCACTTGTAAGCAGTTGTGCAAAACACGGCACATTGGCTCAGCTCGCTTCAACACTAGGCTATCGACCAGCTAACAATCAACAATCTGCTGTCTGACATATAAGCAACTATGTATCTTGTTACAGTGGTTCATGCAGTTAACTGAGGCCACAATGTAAATTCCAAACGTTCACATGCTAGTCCAGCGTTCATGTGGAACACTCACATTAAACTCGGCTTCATAAAAAATTTGAAAAGCATAAGTTAAGAAATTTTATACATCTCAATGATTCATAGAACATAACAAACATATACTAGTTCACAACAAAAGACAAAGTTTTGAGAAGGTTTACAAATCATGAAAAAACAAGCAAGGCTTCTCTGAGCAAAGGGCCTCCCGGCAGGCTTAAATTTCCTGGAGTTCACTCTAGTTTTTTCTTGTTGCCACCATCCAGGGTTAGGTTCTCTCATTCCAGAATAACCAATTATAATTGTGTTCTCAGCTGGAATGCTAAATTGAACCATGTAGTGTACTGACCAGCTGAAAGTCTTGTGCATTCCACTAAATTTAAGCACCGCTATTTGCAGAAATAAGCAGACCACAATGCCTCTTGTCCGTGCACCTGTCCAAAAAACCGCCGTGCAGCCATGCCAGCTAGTCCTCGGTCCATGGATGATCTGGTAGAAAGTGCATTGCAGACTAGGATGGAGTTGTTTTCGCTCGTCCCTACACTGCAATCAGGAAGTAAAACGTACGAATCAACTTCTTTTATATTGCGTTGGTCATTCTACCTAGTAACTACCAATGTAGGAATACCTGGAAGACGGGTGGTTAGACGACGACTACGAGGGATAGCCATCTCATTTTGCGCAGTTCTACTAAAACTAAGGTGTGTGCTTTCGATTGCGCGGATAGAAACGATACGGAGACAGATATCCCAAAACGATATGGAGACATACATCCCTATTTGCGCAAATACGAAATACGGTTATTTAAACAGTGACAGATATTTTGCAGTGGCGTATGATTAACAGGAGCATCTATTGTGTTATAATTGGCACTAGATTGAAAGTATGAAAGTGTCCTTAAGTAAGTAGCATCACATCACATCAACACTGCCACTAGATTAACATGCAGAACAATATCATTTGTATTACTATCATGAGAGTAGCACATGGTCAGTAAATGTGCAATCAAATTTGTGCAGTTCCACTGGGATGAAGCAATGTTAGCGGTGTGAGATTTAAGTGTAACTACAAAAACACAATTCATGGGAAATTAAGCAAGACAGAAGCACTTCATAAAATGGTGGTGGCATTGCTTCAATTTATCGATGGCACTAGACCATTACTTATAGTGACATTAGGTGGCATTGCTTAATGCTTCATGTGATTTTATATTAACGATAGCGATATGGGCATAGGGACAGCAGGGCATAAAGTGGTGAGGCAGATGTCGTTGCCGAGAGCGACAAGCACTAAGGCAGCATGTCTGCATTTGTCCCATTTTTTATCTCCTCGGCGACATTTTCCTATGTGAGCACAAGACATCTAGACCTGCTCATTCTCATTTGCGTTGTCCCCCAACACCCGTCACTTTCTTTCCTTTTTCAACCAAGAGATAGGTCCACTTCCCCCCACCCTTCGCCATCCACCATGCTTTCTTCGTCTTTTCAACCAAGAGACCGCTTGGGTAGCCAGTATCTACTACTTTCCCCCGTTTCCTCTTAGAACTAAGTCCTAGATTCATGCTACAGCTTTCCCACTTTCTTCCCTGTTTGAACCAACTCTTAGAATCGATTGTATGAACTAGCTTTACCTCTAATAATAGTAAAAGTCTAGGTGACTTTGGAACAGCGGACAGAAGTAGAAAAAGATCCACACGAAGCCAAGTGGGGAGCTGGGGCAGTAGAGCAAGGCAGGTTTCGAAGGAGTATATACCTGAGGGTCATCGGCATGTGGCAAAGATGGCATCGGGAGGCCGCATCTTGGCCGCAATACCGCAGGGAGGAAGAAGGGGTCGGAGGCCCTCCCGAGCCGGCGCTCTCTCGGAGAGAACGACACGGCCGCTGATCGGGACGCGCGGGCAGCCGTTGGTCTCCTCCCTCGCCGCCGACGATAGCGTGAACGATGCACCTACACTCCTGCCCCGGTCGAGGTTGTCCGGCCGGATTTGTGACCAGCCGTGAGCTGAGAGAGAGTGTGGCCACCTATGTCTTGCTTAGATCTAGAGAGCATGAGAGAGTGAACGAGAGGAACCCTAGTAAAGCTAGCGCTAAGGCTCTTGCTTATATATATAGTGGAGTGATTTTGTTGTACGAGCTTCAAAAAATGCGCTCCTACGTGTACCCACGAGTGGGTGTGAGAGAAATAGTGCGTGCGTGCACCGCTTATCTTCATGAGAGTACAATATACTATGCCCAAAGAACGTTCGCCACAAGAGTAATAGTATAAGTGTGTGACGTGTGAGCTAAAATAAAATGTGTGCGACGTCTTCTGTTTTTTAGAAGTTCTGAGGATAGGGTGTGAAGAGCACATATGTGTGTGACGTCTACCTGCAGATAGAGGGTGGGTTCGAGAGGACTCAGGAGAGTCGTGAGGGTGCGTGTGCGTGAGAGAGAGGGGGGCACGTATCAATGCAATGCATGTGTCCGTAAATCATTATCCGACAAACGTTCGCCACACGCCTTTTCCTGAAGAACACCGTAAGAACCTTTAGACCGGCATCCGACAATGTCAGTTTTGCCATGTCATTTAACAGAACAACCACTCCTCCTACACACAAATCTTCCACGTGAGTGTTAGCAACTGCCGTATGCTCCCTCCGTTCCAAAATGCAGTGCATATAGCTTTATCCAAAATTCGAATCTCGCAAACTTTTACCAAGTTTTCGTGTACCAAATTGCACATGTAGAATACCCTGTATATATGATTTCATTCATCTTCAAGAGGTAACTATAAAGATGGGGGAGGAGTCTACAAAGAAAGACCATCGTATCACCTGCAGCAATTTCAACCATCCTTTGGTGTGGGGGAATATCATAGGAACTCTATATGATATGATTTTTATAGGATTTTTTCCTTTAGAGCCAATTGGTTCATAGGAATAGATTCATATACTCCACATTTCAAAGGAAATAAACATGATATCATTTCTATAGCTTTAGAGCCACTTGGTTCATATGAATGGATTCCTATACTCCCATAATTTCAAAGGAAAATAAACATTAGCATATATTCAATAGAAAAGTTCCTATGATATGAACCAAATTACATCTCTTTTCTAATCCCTCCTCATAGGAATTGAGATACATGTCATCTCTAGATTCAATAGAAAAGTTCCTATGATGTGAACCAAATGACATCTCTTTTTCAATCCCTACTCATAGGAATTGAGATACTCCATGTCATCTCTTTCCCTACAACTTCCATGTATACATCTTCTATTCCTAAATAGCTAGTACAACCTACTAGTAGCTTTTTTCCAAGACATGCAACTATGGCACAAGAACTATATAGTGTGCTAATAACTTTGAAAGATGGTTGCTAGATGAAGCTAATCCGACAGTGCAGAGATGGCAAATCTGAGCACTACTGGCCGTTGGATATCATCAACATTCCACCAGATCTACCACATGTACAATTTAGAAGACTCCATGGTTGAACTTAAGCATAATGCACAAACCTCAAAACACAAGCACTTCTCCTTTGTTCTAGAATCTTCCATATCATAATTGATTATTTTTTCTAAATGAATTGCCATTATTTGTTTTTTACTTTATGCTTTACAATGCACAGCCCCATGAATATTAACATTTTTATAAAACTAATTGATTTTGAATGAGATGAACTATAGAACTAAACGAACATCTACATCATGCATATATGACTCAAAGCTTTACATGCTATAGTGTGTATTTATTCATAATTTGGTTTCGAAATCTCATGCGTTCAATGCATGTGTACTTTACTAGTTTTGAGTAGAGTAGCAAATTTCACGCGGCCCTGGGTATATCAAAATGCAGGGCCCATGCATCATTGCCTTTCGGTCGAACCTACATCCACAATTTTTTGTACTCCCTCCATTTATTTTTAGTCTGCATATAAGGTTTGGTCAAAGTCAAGCTTTGTAGAGTTTGACTAACTTTATATTAAAAAATATAAACATTCACAATATGAAAACAATATTATCAGATGCAGCATGAAACGTATGTTCATACTATATAGTTTTAGTATCGTAGATGTTCATATTTTTATATAAATTTGGTCAAGCTTTGTGCAGTTTGACTTTGACCATATCTTATATGTGGAGTAAAAAGAAACAGAGGGAGTACGTACTATATCTCCACTGGTCCCCGAACCCAAAATTCTGCCTCGTTCCCTTAAAACCAAGCAGCCCACACATATTTAAGGCGTCGACTCGAACTCAATCCCTCTCCTGTTTACTACGACGTGGCCCCGCACACCATAGTAGTACTCCTACAAACCCTACCACCGCATGCATCATCGGTTTTCTTCAAGAGGACGAAGGAGAAGCTGATTTGTAGTGGAGGCGCTTTAAAAAAATGATCTGTAGTGGAGACCCCTACCCTAGGGTGCCCTAGGTAGCTGCCGCACACATCATTGGTTTTCTCTTTTCTTTATGCTCTTGCGCCCTAGAGTGGAATGATGGTTGCTTCGTCCGTCCAGCTTAATGCGGGAAAGGCGGGGCTTTGTGATTTGACCCCTCATTGCTCATTTTCTACTACTGCGGCGCTACGACCGGGGTGCATCCATTTCCAACTGCTGCTCCGAACTGTAATTTGGTGCATCGCACGTGGAACAAGACGGTGGATGAGCCACATGTCGGCCAAAGGGGTCCTGTTAAGTGTGTCGCCATTTCGTGTGCGGATTGACCCTGCTTTATTTGCTACGCCAACACGGCAGGTGCAGCCTACCACTTGGTTTTGCTCCGTGGTGAATCCCGACTATATTGATCTAAAAAGATACGTACTGAACTACCCTCTCCATCTCGTTTTTTAGGCATCTCGGTTTATAGGGAATGCACGTAGTTCTAGGTCATCCATTTGACTAACTAAATATGAGTTACTATGTCACAAAAAGTATATCATTGGATTATTAAGCGGATGTAGTGTAACACCCTTGATGCGACTATAGCTCCCACGTGTCGAGGCACGACTTAGGGACATAATCGCATTGAAGGCATATGTCGCAAGTTAGGCAATCTTCACAAACATCCCATGTAATATAATAATAAAAGGGGAGATAACATAGTTGGCTTACACTCGCCACGTCAATCAAGTGCATAAAAACATTACATCAACCAAACACTCATGGCCCGACTACGGCGCCAAAATAAAAGATAACCCAACATACGACACGGTCCCAATCACCCCCAACTAGGCACCACTACTGATCATCGGGAAAGGAAACATATTAACGTTGAGAGTCTTCATCGAACTCCCACTTGAGCTCATACGCGTCTCCTGGAGCGGAATCAACAGGCCCTGCATCTGGTGAAATCGGAATCTGCGAGCCACAGGGACTTAGCAATCTCGCACCCTCGCGATCAAGACTATTCAAGCTTATAGGTATGGCAAGGTAAATATGAGTGGAGCTGCAGCAAGCGACTAGCAAAATATGGTGGCTAACTTATTCGCAAAAGAGAGCGAGAAGAGGAGGCAAAGCGCGAGAGAGAAACTAGAGAGCAACCTGCGCAAACATTACTCCAACACCGTGTCCGCTTCCCGAACTCCGCCGAGAAGAGGCCATCACGGTAACACACTCAGTTGATTCATTTTAATTAATTAAGGTTCAAGTTATCTACAACCGGACATTAACAAATTCCCATCTGTCCATAACCGCGGGCACGACTTTCGAAAGTTCAAATCCCTGCAAGGGAGTCCCAACTTAGCCCATGACAAGCTCTCACGGTCAACGAAGGAATAGACCTCCTCCCAAGACGTTCCGATCAGACTCGGTATCTTGGTAATTCAAGACACTTCGACAGGTTAAAAACAAGACCAGCAACACCGCCCGAATGTGCCGACAAATCCCGATAGGAGCTGCACATATCTCGTTCTCAGGGCACACTCAGATGAGCTCTCCATACAACTAAAACCAAAACTCGAGTTTCCCCGAGGGGGCACTGCATAGGACTCTAGTTTGGACCAACACTCAGAGGAGCACTGGCCCGGGGGGGGGGGGTTTAAATAAGATGACCCTCGGGCTCCGGAAACCCAAGGGAAGAAGAGGCTAGGTGGCGAATGGGTAAACCAAGGTTGGGCATTGCTGGAAAATCTTTAATCAAGGCGAACTATCAAGGGGTTCCCATTATAACCCAACCGCGTAAGGAACGCAAAATCCAGGAACATAACACCGATATGACGGAAACTAGGGCGGCAAGAGTGGAACAAAACACTAGGCGAGAGGCCGAGCCTTCCACCCTTTACCAAGTATATAGATGCATTAAGATAACAAGATAATATAATGATATCCCAACAAGTAAATAGATGTTCCAACAAGGAACGGGCTCCAATCTTCACCTGCAACTAGCAACGCAAAGATAGTAGTGATTTCGAGGGTATGATCATCTTGCCTGCACAGTTGCCA
Source organism: Triticum aestivum (assembly GCF_018294505.1). Lineage (NCBI taxonomy): Eukaryota > Viridiplantae > Streptophyta > Magnoliopsida > Poales > Poaceae > Triticum > Triticum aestivum. Next base: position 411,540,406 of record NC_057809.1, on the reverse strand, counting down.
GAGTTGACTGGATCCTCGAAAGCAAACTCAACGGGCTCCTCATTAGAGAACTCGTCTCCCGGCTCTACCCAAACAAGACAAACAAGCAACAAGGATACAATCAACCACATGCAAACTCAAACAACACGATGCAAAGATGATATGCTATGCGGGATGCGATGCAGGATGCAAAATGCAAGATATGACAGGAACTGCATGAACCTGGCCTCAACTTGGAAAACAAAGTGTGCCACTGGAAATATGGGATGAAATCGCTTGAAAACGATATAAAGAACGCCAGAATCGGAGTTACGGTTTGGAAATGGCAAGCGATTCAAAAATGACACCGGTCTGCGATTACAGCAAGTAGCCATCTAAATGCAATGGAATGAACATGCTATAGCACCCAAACATGACAACAAAATACATGGCAGGGATGCACACAAGATGCTTAACAAAAGTCTAGCAATGAGCTACGACCAATTCATCCATTAACAGGTTCAAACATGCATGAAAAAAATGCATATGACAAACAGATCTCAAACTTAGTGAAATTAACACTTGTCTGGAATTTCAGATGAGGTAGCCATCTTCGGAGCCACAAAACTACATGCTACAGGACCTGAACATGGCAAAGTAAAGCATGGCATGGAGATAGCCAAAGAGCTTAACAAAAGTCCCTTAGTGACCTTGAGCCAAAAGGGATCAGAAAATATAAATGCAAGCATGTGAACATAGCAAAAACATAATCAGTTTTCAGACTTGGTGAAAAACTGACAAATGCTGAAATATAACTCAAGTAGGCATGTTTACGAGCTCGATGCACTCACTACGGTGCAAGTCATGGCAAGAAAAGCATACATCCATCAAGAAGGCACAAAATTCAAGCTATACATGGTAAGAACAATAGCATAGCATGCACGGATCAACTACAACATCACCGGCAAAATTGCAAACAAGTTGACAATGTGCCCAAATTCACAAAGTAGCAAAAGTAGAGATCGATTAACTCAAGCTAGGGTGCTCCATAATTGCAAACAAAGACATGGATGGATATAGCACTACAATATTAACAAAACATCCCTACTGATCATCCTCAAAAGAGGCACGGATCACTAGGAAAAAATAAGAACATATGGCATCATGAGATAAACAGCTCCAGGACTTGGTGAAATTACTGTCCCTGAAAACAGAATTAGCAAGTGCACCACTTTGCAAGCTTGCACAAGTCACCACACACATCACAAAACTACATGGGTTGTACCTCTAGAAAGATGACAAAACCCTTAAAAAAACACATGTAGAGCATCAGGGCATAGCATGCACACATTAATCCTGGCAAAAATGACAAAAGTGCTAAACGGAGTAGCAGATCTGACAATTAACTCAAGTAGCCCTCTTCTAACAGCATTTCGGGCATCAAGATGAACTCAAATGAAAATGATGCAATGGAATGAAATGATGTACTCTCTGAGATGAACATTTTGATATTCTATATGCATGAATCGGAGCTACGGATGCAAAGTTACGGAGTCGTGAACATGAGCACTTGAACTAAAAATATTAGGGACTTAGACGAAATTTTACCCTCCAGATCTAGGGTTTCGGCGGGCACACGAACCGAGGTTCGCCGGCACGAGCTCGAGGTCGCCGGCGAGGTGGGTTTGTCGGCGGGGAGAAGAGGGGAGGCGAGGCCGAGGCTGGATCCGGCGGAGGAGGGAGGAGGCGGCGCCGGGCGCGGGCGGCGGCCGGTGAGGCGGCGCGGCGAGCGAGGCCGGTCGGG
>NC_057809.1:411528606-411537943 GCF_018294505.1 Triticum aestivum | reverse complement strand
GGAGGGGGTGTATATATAGGCATAGAGGGAGCTAGGAGAGTCCAAATGAGGTGCGGTTTTCGGCCACACGATCGTGATCGAACGCTCTAGGTGATGGAGCAGAGTTAGGTGGGTTTTGGGCCAAAATGGAGGGGTGTTGGGATGTAACACACATGAGGCCTTTTCGGTCCCTCGGTTAACCGTTGGAGTATCAAACGAAGTCCAAATGATACGAAACTTGACAGGCAGTCTACCGGTAGTAAACCAAGGCCGCATGGCAAGTCTCAGTCCAATCCGGAAATGTTTAATCCCTACACACGAAAGAAAGCTAGAAATGACCACCGGAGGAGAACGAAGCACCGGAATGCAAAACGGACAACGGGGAAAATGCTCGAATGCATGAGACGAACACGTATGCAGATGCAATGCACATGATGACATGATATGAGATGCATGACAACGATAACAACACATGGAGACAAAGACCCGAACCCGAGATAATAAATTAACTTAACGCCGGAAAACGGCAAGAGTTGGAGTACAAATTGGGAAAGTTACATCCGGGGTGTTACAACACTCCACCACTACGAAAGGATATCGTCCCGAGATCTAGGACTGAAAGAACGCCGAGTACTCAGAACGGAGGTGATCCTCGCGTTCCTAGGTAGCTTCACGGTCGGAATGGTGTGACCACTTGACTTTGAGAAATTTGATTGACTTGTTGCGAGTCTTGCGTCCAGTCTCTTCAAGAATAGCAACTGGGTGCTCACGATAAGAGAGATCTTCTTGGAGCTCAATGTCCTCGAAGTTGACGGTGCGGTCAGGAGTCTTGAAGCACTTTCAAAGCTGAGAGACATGGAACACGTCATGAACATTTGCAAAGTTTGAAGGAAGCTCGAGTTGATAGGCGAGGTCGCCTCTCTTGCTGACAATCTTGAAAGGTCCCACGTATCTGGGGGCAAGCTTCCCTTTGATACCAAAGCGACGAGTACCTTTCATAGGAGAGACACGGAGGTAAGCATGATCTCCGATCTCGAAAGCCAAATCATGGTGCTTACTATCATAGTAGCTCTTCTGACGGGATTGGGCTGCTTTGAGGTTATCACGAATGACTTTGCACATTTCTTCTGCTTCTGTGATTAAGTCATTACCCAAAAGCCGACGTTCACCGGTTTCAGACCAGTTGAGAGGGATACGGCACTTCCTGCCATACAGAATTTCAAAAGGGGCCTTGCCCGAACTTGCTTGAAAACTGTTGTTGTAGGAGAATTCAGCATAAGGAAGACAATCCTCCCACTTCATGCCGAAGGAGATCACACAATCCCTGAGCATATCTTCAAGAATCTGGTTGACACGCTCGACTTGACCGCTAGTTTGAGGATGGAAAGCTGTGCTGAAGCGGATGTTCATGCCCATGGCCTTCTGAAAAGAATCCCAAAACTTCAAGGTAAAGATGCTGCCACGGTCTGAAGAGATCACTTGTGGAATACCGTGCATAGAGACAATACGAGAGGTATAGAGTTCCGCCAATTGAGCTGCAGTGATCGACTCTTTGATAGGCAGAAAGTGAGCCACTTTGGTGAGTTTGTCGATGACAACGAATATAGCATCATTGCCACACTTGGACTTTGGAAACCCAGTCACGAAGTCCATTTCAATGTGGTCAAACTTCCATTCTAGAATGGCAAGAGGTTGGAGGAGACCTGCTGGCCTTTGGTGTTCTGCCTTCACTCTTCTGCAGACAGCACATTCATTCACGAATTGAGCGATCTCGCGCTTCATTCGAGTCCACCAGTAAGCCTGTTTAAGGTCCTGATACATCTTCGTGCTCCCAGGGTGGATGGATAGGAGAGAATTGTGAGCCTCGTTCATGATCACTTTACGAAGTTCACCTTTGGGTACAACAATACGATCCTCGAAGAAGAGAGTGTCCTTGTCATCAAGGCGTAGCACTTGTACTTGGACTGACTCTTGGCAATCCCAATCTTCACCTTTTTCACCATAGCATCAAGAAGCTGGGCTTGGTGAATCTGGTCTTCCAAGGTAGGAGAGACTTGAAGGTTGGTGAGGAAACCTTGAGGAACAACTTGCAGATTAAGTTTGCGGAAAGCTTCACAAAGCTCGGGTTGATAAGGCTTGAGAATAAGACTGTTGCACTAAGCTTTCTTGCTCAAAGCGTCAGCAATCACATTGGCCTTGCCTGGAGTATACTCGATACTCGGATTATACTCTTGAATCATTTCGACCCATCGAGTTTGTCTAAGGTTGAGATTAGGCTGAGTGAAGATGTACTTGAGACTCTTGTGATCAGTGAAAATGTCCACTTTTCTTCCCAATAGAAGATGTCTCCAAGTCAAAAGAGCATGCACAACTGCCGCCAACTCGAGATCATGAGTGGGGTAGTTCTTCTCATTAGGCTTCAACTGGCGAGAGGTATAAGCAACAACTCTCTTCTCTTGCATCAAAACTGCGCCAAGACCTTGGAGAGAGGCATCACAAAAGACCTCGTACGGCTTGGATTCATCAAGCGGAGTCAGAACTGGAGCAATGATCAATTTCTCTTTCAAAGTGTAGAAAGCAATGTCACACTCCGAAGACCAAACGTACTTGACGTGCTTCTGGAGAAGATTTGAGAGAGGCTTCGCGATCTTAGAAAAGTTTTCGACGTATCTTCGGCAATAGCTTGCGAGACCGAGAAAACTGCGGAGTTGCTTCACGTTCTGAGGAGGTTCCCAATTCATAATTGCAGACACCTTCTCAGGATTCACAGCAATGCCCTTGGCAGAGATGATATGACCAAGATAAAGAACCTCATCAAGCCAAAATCCACACTTGGAGAACTTGGCGTAGAACTGATGTTCTCTGAGCTTATCGAGAACCAAACGCAAGTGCTTGGCATGATCTTCCTTGCTCTTCGAGAAAACCAGAATGTCGTCGAGATAGACCAAAAAGAAGTCATTGGTGTAGGCGTTGAAGATGAAGTTCATCATGCGAGAGAAAGTCGGAGGAGCGTTGACGAGGCCAAAAGACATGACAGTGTATTCATAAGAACCAAAGCTTGTCCTGAAAGCCGTCTTGGGAATATCTTGCTCACAGATACGAATCTGATGATAACCCATATGGAGATCAAGCTTGGAGAAAACTTGGGCACCTTTGAGTTGTTCGAACAGCTCATTGATGTTGGGAAGTGGGTATTTGTTCTTGATGGTCTTCTTGTTCCCTGGACGGTAATCAACACAAAGTCGGTCCGTTCCATCCTTCTTCTTCACAAAAAGAACACCACAACCCCATGGAGAAGAACTAGGCTGGATGAGACCCATTTTCTCTTGAATATCGAGTTGCTTCTTCATCTCCTTCAACTCTTCAGGTCCGATCTTGTAAGGACACTTGCACACAGGTTCCGTGCCAGGCTCAAGATCAATAACGAATTCAACTGGCCGGTGCAGAGGCATTCCTGGAAGCTCTTCTGGAAAGACGTCTTGATATTCGCAAACGACTGGAATTTGCGAAATAGCGTCCAATTCACCCTTCTCATTGAGAGAAAACAGACGGATGGTATTATCCCGAGCGGCAAATACAATTACATCCTCAGACGAATGAGTCAATTGAATCTGCCTGGCAGCAGAATCAAGATGTGCCTTGTGCTTAGAAAGCCAATCCATTCCGAGAATAAGATCAATATCCGAGTTACCAAGAACAATTGGGGAAGAAAGGAACTTGTAGTCACCCAATGTGATAGTAATATCCGGGACACAGAAATTGGCTGTCATTTGCTTGCCCGGTGACATGATTTGCAAAGAATTTTGCAGACACTGATAATCGCACTCATACTTTGATGAAAAAGGTTTGGAAATGAAGCAATGCGATGCACCAGTGTTAAAAAGAACTTTTGCAGGAATGTCATTAACAAGAAGGTTACCCATAATCACATCTGGTGAGTCCTTTGCCTGAGATGCATTCAGCAATTTGACCTTGGCGTGCTTGGGGTTATGCTTGACCACAGCTGTACTTGCCGATCTGACAGGAGGAGGAGGAGGAAGACGCCTATGGTTGAAACACTTGTTGGCATAGTGACCCTTCTGTTGGCACTTGTTGCACGTGACCTCTGAAAGCGGACGGTGATACGGAGCACTCGATCTTGGAGCTTGAGACGAAGTCTTGTTCTGCAAGCCAGGGTTGGGTGGGTGGGAAGAACCACTGCCACCTTTGCTCTTCTGCTGATACGGCTGACAGAACGGAGGAGGAGGAAGCCAATACTTCTGCTGCTTGGCCACTTGAGTAGAGGAAGAAGGAGTAACATCCCCGACTCGCTTCTTGGAAGCATCACACCTCAACTGAGCAACCTCTTGCTTCAGTGCCATGTTGTAGAACACATCGTACCTCAAGGGCTCAAAGAGAACAAGAGCGAGCTGAATTTCTTCTCTGAGACCACCCTTGAACTGGTATATCATGCTCTTCTCATCAGGGATGTCCTACTTGGCAAAGCGGGCGAGCTTCTGGAACAACTTGTTGTAGTCATAGACAGACAAAGAGCCTTGCTTCAGGTTGCGGAATTCCTCACGCTTGCTTTCAACCACGCTCTGGGGAATATGATGAGCTCGGAAATCTCGACGGAAATCATCCCAAGTGATAACATGTGCACCTCTGGAATCCTTGTACTGCTGGAACCATTCTGCAGCTTGATCTTTGAGTTGGAAGGAAGCGAACTTGACAAAGTCCTCAGGCCTGACGTTACTGCACTCGAAATGCTTGCACCGATCCACAAGCCAATCGTCAGCATCGGTTGCCTCAACACAGTTGCTGAAAGTCTTTGGCCCGTTAGCAAGGAACTGGTTGAGTGTAGCAAAGTGATTCTGATTGCTGCCTTGATTCCCTTGGCTGCCTTGATTGCGCTCTTGAAGAATTTGCATGATCAACTGTGTGTTTGCATTGGTTGCGGCCATCACAGCTTGCCATGCCTCTGGAGGAGGTGGAGGTGGTGGCGGATCAGGATTCGGAGTCATGCGCATTGGAGGAGCCATCCTGAAGAGGTTGACCACCATTAGCACATTGATAGACAAATATTGAAGCTGAATCCAACGGAAAGAAAATTGCAACATATAGTCTTCACATCCGAACAAAATGAACGAATGCATTCCTCTTGAAATGGTCACATATCCATAAATTGAGAAGCCACGTAGAATTAAGGTAGAGAAATAAATCAACAAGGTACAGATCAAGAACGAATAATCGGTAAGAAATCCCAATCTCAAACCAATATCTGTGGAAGAAGATTTAGAGCTACTAGAATTCCCACCTATGAAACTCCCGAACCTTTCCGGTTATGCAATCAGGTGTTGGGGATACAGGGGAAGCATAATATCTCACCCAAACTAGCAAATCCTACATCCAGCTGTATCCATCCTTCAACACATAACCAAGAAACCTTCGGAAACCATCTACCTCAACCTTCGAAAAGCATCCGTTATACAAGTTATGGCAATACTCCCGAACTCCCGCCCCAGTACTGGGTGGCGTCGAGGTTATCTCACCAACGAACTGCATAAAAGAGATTTTCGATGTCGGCGTACTAGACTCAGTTATTCCAGAACTACAACGATAAAATTATGACGACAACACCTCAGAGCTCAACTCCCCGGGACACTTCCACTAAACCCTTGACAGGAGGCACCAAGACAATGTTCTCATCATAAAACCATCGGAACGATTCCAAGATACCCGCGTGATCCTAATTTTTTTTAGTGAAATTTGAGAAGAGAAGAGTCAAAACTCTACGTCAGGATGCCTTACCAGAGCGATGAGGAGACTGGGAAGTAAAAAGAATTCCTAAACTCCCCGATATATAATTCCTAAATGGCTCAAAACTTTTGTTTCTAGACACAACTCGGCCGCTAATAACGATCAATCAATGGGGCTCCTAAGGTCGGGGAAGGCTCTGATTACCAGCTCTCATTTCAACTTGTAACACCCTCGATGCGACTATATCTCCCACGTGATGAGGCACGACTTAGAGGCATAATCGCATTGAAGGCATATGTCGCAAGTTAGGCAATCTTCACAACATCCCATGTAATATAAATCATAAGGGGAGAATACATAGTTGGCTTACACTCGCTACGTCAATCAAGTACATAAATAACATTACATCATCCAAACACTCATGGTCCGACTACGGCGCCAAAATAAAAGAGAACCCAACATGCGACAACGGTCCCGTTCACCCCCAACAGGGCAACACTACTGATCATCAGGAAAGGAAACATAGTAACGTTGAGAGTCTTCGTCAAACTCCCACTTGAGCTCAAACGCGTCTCCTGGAGCGGAATCATCAAGCCCTGCATCTGGTGTAATAGTAATCTGTGAGCCACAGGGACTCAGCAATCTCGCACCCTCGCGATCAAGACTATTTAAGCTTACAGGTAAGGCAAGGTAAATATAGGTGGAGCTGCAGCAAGCGACTAGCAAATATGGTGGCTATCCTGTTCGCAAAAGAGAGCAAGAAGAGGAGGCAAAGCGCGAGCGAGAAACTAGAGAGCAACCTGTGCAAACATTACTCCAACACCGTGTCCACTTCCCGGACGCCACCGAGAAGAGGCCATCACGGTAACACACTCAGTTGATTCATTTTAATTAAGTTAAGGTTCAAGTTGTCTACAACTGGACATTAACAAATTCCCATCTGCCCATAACCGCGGGCACGGCTTTCGAAAGTTCAAATCCCTATAGGGGATTCCCAACTTAGCCCATGACAAGCTCTCACGGTCAATGAAGGAATAGACCTCCTCCCAAGACGTTCCGATCAGACTCGGTATCTCGGTTCTTCAAGGCACTTCGACAGGTTAAAACAAGACCAGCAACACCGCCCGAATGTGCCGACAAATCCCGATAGGAGCTGCACATATCTCTTTCTCAGGGCACACTCAGATTGTCTAAACTTCCGGTAGGCCAGCCCAGAGTTGCCCCTGGTAGCCACCGGCGGCTGACAGTTTGGACCAACACTTAGAGGAGCACTGGCCCGAGGGGGGGGGGTTTAAATAAGATGACCCTTGAGTCTACAGAACCCAAGGGAAACAAAAGGCTAGGTGGCAAATGGTAAAACCAAGGTTGGGCATTGCTGGACAAGCTTTAATCAAGGCGAACTACCAAGGGGTTCCCATTATAACCCAACCACGTAAGGAACGCAAAATCCGGGAACATAACACCGATATGACGGAAACTAGGGCGGCAAGAGTGGAACAAAACACTAGGCGAGAGGCCGAGCCTTCCACCCTTTACCAAGTATATAGATGCATTAAGATAACATAGCAATATAATGATATCCCAACAAGTAAATAAATGTTCCAACAAGTAACGGCCTTCTATCTTCACCTGCAACTAGCATCGCTATAAGAGGGGCTGAGCAAAGCGGTAACATAGCCAATCAACGGTTTGCTAGGAACATGGTGGGTTAGAGGTTTGACATGGCAATTTGGGAGGCTTGAAAGCAAATGGTAGGCATCGTAGCATTGGCATAGCAAAAGAGCGAGCAAACTAGCATAGCAAAGATAGTAGTGATTTCGAGGGTATGATCATCTTGCCATTAGCAGTTGTCAGAGTTGACTGGATCCTCGAAAGCAAACTCAACGGGCTCCTCGTTAGTGAACTCGTCTCCCGGCTCTACCCAAACAAGACAAACAAGCACAACAAGGACACAATCAACCACGTGCAAGCTCGAACAAAATGATGCAAAGATGATATGCTATGCGGGATGCGATGCGGGATGCATATGCAAGATTTGATAGGGAATGCAAGAACCTGGCCTCAACTTGGAAATCCAAGTGTGCCACTGGAAAGATGAGATGAAATCGCTTGAAAATGATATAAAGAACACCGGAATCAGAGTTAGGGTTTGGAAATGGCAATCAATTCAAATATGACACCGGTCTGCGATTTACAGCAAGTAGCCATCTAAATGCAACGAAATGAACATGCTACAACACCCAAACATGACATCAAAATACATGGCAGGGATGCATACAAGAAGCTTAACAAAAGTATAGCACTGAGCTACATCCAATTCATCCATTAATAGGTTCAAACAAGCATGGCAAAAATGCATATGGCAAGCAGATCTCAGACTTAGTGAAATTAACACTTGTCTGGAATTTTAGATCAGGTAGCACTCTTTGGAGCCACGAAACTACATGCTACAGGATCTGAACATGGCAAAGTAAAGCATGGAATGGAGTTACTCAAAGAGCTTAACAAAAGTCCCTTAGTGACCTTGAGCCAAAAGGGATCAGAAAATACAATTGCAAGCATGTGAACATAGCAAAAACATAATCAATTTTCAGACTTAGTGAAAACCGGCACATGCTGAAACATAACTCAAGTAGGCATGTTTACGAGCTCGATGCACTCACTATGGTGCAAGTCATGACAAGATAAGCATACACCCATCAAGAACACACAAAATTCAAGCTAGACATGGCAAGAACAATAACATAGCATGCACGAATCAACTACAACATCATCGGCAAAATTGCAAACAAGTTGACAATCTGCCCAGATTCACAAAGTAGCAAAAGTAGAGCTCGATTGACTCAAGCTAGGTTGCTCCATAATTGCAAACAAAGACATGGATGGATAGAGCACTACAATATTAACAAAACATCCTTAATGATCATCCTCAAAAGAGGCACAGATCACTAGGAAACAACATGAACATATGGCATCATGAGATAAACAGCTCAAGGACTTAGTGGAATTGCTAAGTCCCTGAAATCAGAATTACCGAGTGCACCACTTTGCAAGCTTGTGCTAGTCACCACACACATCACAAAAATACATGGGTTGCACCTCTGGAAAGATGATAAAACCCTTAACAAAACATATGTAGAACTCATGGGCATATCATGCACACAATAATCATGGCAAAATTGACAAAAAGCTAAATGGAGCAGCAGATCTGACAATTAACTCAAGTAGCCCTCTTCTAACAGCATTTCGGGCATCAAGATGAACTCAAATGAAAATGATGCAATGGAATGAAATGATGTACTCTCTGAGATGAACATTTTGATTTGTTATATGCCAAAAACGGAGTTACGGATGCGGAGATATAGCATGATGAATATGAGCACATGGATCTGGAATTTAAGGACTTAGTAGAAATTCACCCCGCGAGAAAAGTCAACCCGGGACACGGAAGCCAAGGCGGTGGCGGATCTCGCCGGTGAGGGAGCGGGATGGCCGGATCTGGAGCTCCCACGACCTGATCTCGACGGCGGCGAGGACGGCGGCTGCGAGGCGGCGACGGGCGAAGGCGGCGGCGACCGGGCACGATGGGGCGGCGCGGATGGCGGTGGCCGAGCCGGGC
>NC_057809.1:411522257-411528164 GCF_018294505.1 Triticum aestivum | reverse complement strand
CTGGGCCGCGCGGGCCTCGGCGGCGGCGGCGGGGCGCGGCGCCATGTGGCAGGCGGAGAGTGGCTGGCGGCGGTGTCCGGCGCGGTGCGGACAATGTCCGGCCGCGCAGAGACGATTTTTAGGGTTTCGGGGAGGGGGATCCGAGATTTTCGAGGAGGACCTATTTATAGGCATAGAGGGAGCTAGGAGAGTCCAAATGAGGTGCGGTTTTTGGCCACGCGACCGTGATCGAACGCTCTAGATAATGGAGAAGGGTTAGGTGGGTTTTGGGCCAAAATGGAGGGGTGTTGGGCTGCAACACACACGAGGCCTTTTCGGTCCCTCGGTTAACCGTTGGAGTATCAAACGAAGTCCAAATGGTACGAAACTTGACAGGCGGTCTACCGGTAGTAAACCAAGGCCGCTTGGCAAGTCTCGGTCCAATCCAGAAATTTTTAATCCCCACACACGAAAGAAAGCTAGAAATGACCACCGAAGGAGAACGAAGTGCCGGAATGCAAAACGGACAACGGGGAAAATGCTCGAATGCATGAGACGAACACGTATGCAAATGCAATGCACATGATGACATGATATGAGATGCATGACAACGACAACAACACACGGAGACAAAAATCCGAACCCGAGAAAATAAAATAACTTAACGCCGGAAACGGCAAGAGTTGGAGTACAAATTGGGAAAGTTACAACCGGGGTGTTACAGCTCACAATCACCAAAGATTTCTAGGATAGTATATCTATATGTGAATCTTCTCTTCCCTTATTAATTCTTTCATGAGTTGCATCATTGACTAATGCTATGTTTGTCAATCTCTAATAAAATTTTTTACTTATACTTTTCCTTATGTGGTGTCATCTGTCAGATTTCGGGTTCTGGCAAAACCCTTGAGGTTTGAACACTGGGGTGAGCACAAAGATCTCTCCCCCTCTCTAGCTCGCACACTCTACGATCTCACGGCCTAGCTCGACAAACCCAAAGAACACGAGACACAATATTTATACTAGTTCGGGCCACCGTTGTGGTGTAATGCCCTACTCTAGTGTGGTGGATTGCCTCTTGGTTCTTGGAAGCATCACACCTCAACTGAGCAGCCTCTTGCTTCAGTGCCATGTTGTAGAACTCATCGTACCTCAAGGGCTCAAAGAGAACAAGAGCGAGCTGAATTTCTTCTCTGAGACCACCCCTGAACTGGTATATCATGCTCTTCTTATCAGGGACGTCCTGCTTGGCAAAGCGGGCGAGCTTCTGGAACAACTTGTTGTAGTCATAGACAGACAAAGAGCCTTGCTTCAGGTTGCAGAATTCCTCACGCTTTCTTTCAACCACGCTCTGGGGAATATGATGAGCTCGGAAATCTCGACGGAAAGCATCCCAAGTGATAACACGTGCACCTCTAGAATCCTTGTATTGCTGGAACCATTCTGCAGCTTGATCTTTGAGTTGGAAGGAAGCGAACTTGACAAAGTCCTCAGGCCTGACGTTACTGCACTCAAAATGCTTGCACAGATCCACAAGCCAATCGTCAGCATCGGTTGCCTCAACACAATTGCTGAAAGTCTTTGGCCCATCAGCAACGAACTGGTTGAGTGTAGCAAAGTGATTCTGATTGCTGCCATGATTCCCTTGGCTGCCTTGATTGCGCTCTTGAAGAATTTGCATGATCAACTGTGTGTTTGCATTAGTTGCGGCCATCACAGCTTGCCATGCCTCCGGAGGAGGTGGAGGTGGTGGCGGATCAGGATTCGGAGTCATGCGCATTGGAGGAGCCATCCTGAAGAGGTTGACCACCATTAGCACATTGATAGACAAATATTGAAGCTGAATCCAACGGAAAGAAAATTGCAACATATAGTCTTCACATCCGAACAAAATGAACGAATGCATTCCTCTTGAAATGGCCACATATCCATAAATTGAGAAGCCACGTAGAATTAAGGTAGAGAAATAAATCAACAAGGTACGGATCAAGAACGAATAATCGGTAAGAAATCCCAATCTCAAACCAATATCCGTGGAAGAAGAACTAGAGCTACTAGAATTCCCACCTATGAAACTCCCGAACCTTTCCGGTTATGCAATCAGGTGTTGGGGCTACAGGGGAAGCATAATATCTCACCCAAACTAGCAAATCCTACATCCAGCTGTATCCATCCTTCAACACATAACCAAGAAACCTTCGGAAACCATCTACCTCAACCTTCGAAAAGCATCCGTTATACAAGTTATGGCGATACTCCTGAACTCCCGCCCCAGTACTGGGTGGCGTCGAGGTTATCTCACCAACGAACTGCATAAAAGAGATTTTCGATGTCGGCGTACTAAACTCAGGTATTCCAGAACTGCAACGATAAAATTATGATGACAACACCTCAGAGCTCAACTCCCCGGGACACTTCCACTAAACCCCTGACAGGAGGCACCAAGACAATGTTCTCATCATAAAACCATCGGAACGATTCCAAGATACCCGCGTGATCCTAATTTTTTTTAGTGAAATTTAAGAAGAGAAGAGTCAAAACTCTACGTCAGGATGCCTTACCAGAGCGATGAGGATACTGGGAAGTAAAAAGAATTTCTAAACTCTCCGATATATAATTCCTAAAAGACTCAAAACATTTTTCTAGACACAACTCGGCCGCTAATAACAATCAAGCAATGGGGCTCCTAAGGTCGGGGAAGGCTCTGATTACCAACTTGTAACACCCTCGATGCGACTATAGCTCCCACGTGTCGAGGCATGACTTAGGGACATAATCGCATTGAAGGCATATGTCGCAAGTTAGGCAATCTTCACAAACATCCCATGTAATATAATAATAAAAGGGGAGATAACATAGTTGGCTTACACTCGCCACATCAATCAAGTGCATAAAAACATTACATCAACCAAACACTCATGGCCCGACTACGGCGCCAAAATAAAAGATAACCCAACATACGACACGGTCCCAATCACCCCCAACTGGGCACCACTACTGATCATCAGGAAAGGAAACATAGTAACGTTGAGAGTCTTCATCGAACTCCCACTTGAGCTCATACGCGTCTCCTGGAGCGGAATCAACAGGCCCTACATCTGGTGAAATCGGAATCTGTGAGCCACAGGGACTCAGCAATCTCGCACCCTCGCGATCAAGACTATTCAAGCTTATAGGTATGGCAAGGTAAATATGAGTGGAGCTGCAGCAAGCGACTAGCAAAATATGGTGGCTAACTTATTCGCAAAAGTGAGCGAGAAGAGGAGGCAAAGCGCGAGCGAGAAACTAGAGAGCAACCTGCGCAAACATTACTCCAACACTGTGTCCGCTTCCCGGACTCCGCCGAGAAGAGGCCATCACGGTAACACACTCAGTTGATTCATTTTAATTAATTAAGGTTCAAGTTATCTACAACCGGACATTAACAAATTCCCATCTGCCCATAACCGCGGGCACGGCTTTCGAAAGTTCAAATCCCTGCAGGGGAGTCCCAACTTAGCCCATGACAAGCTCTCACAGTCAACGAAGGAATAGACCTCCTCACAAGACATTCTGATCAGACTCGGTATCTTGGTAATTCAAGACACTTCGACAGGTTAAAAACAAGACCAGCAACACCGCCCGAATGTGCCGACAAATACCGATAGGAGCTGCACATATGTCGTTCTCAGGGCACACTCAGATGAGCTCTCCATACAACTAAAACCAAACCTCGAGTTTCCCCGAGGGGGCGCTGCACAGGACTCTAGTTTGGACCAACACTCAGAGGAGCACTGGCCCGGGGGGGGGGGTTTAAATAAGATGACCCTCGGGCTCCGGAAACCCAAGGGAAGAAGAGGCTAGGTGGCGAATGGTAAAACCAAGGTTGGGCATTGCTGGAAAAATTTTAATCAAGGCAAACTATCAAGGGGTTCCCATTATAACCCAACCGCGTAAGGAACACAAAATCCGGGAACATAACACCGATATGACGGAAACTAGGGCGGCAAGAGTGGAACAAAACACTAGGCGAGAGGCCGAGCCTTCCACCCTTTACCAAGTATATAGATGCACTAAGATAACAAGATAATATAATGATATCCCAACAAGTAAATAAATGTTCCAACAAGGAACGGGCTCCAATCTTCACCTGCAACTAGCAACGCAAAGATAGTAGTGATTTCGAGGGTATGATCATCTTGCCTGCACAGTTGCCAGAGTTGACTGGATCCTCGAAAGCAAACTCAACGGGCTCTTCGTTAGAGAACTCGTCTCCCGGCTCTACCCAAACAAGACAAACAAGCAACAACGATACAATCAACCACGTGCAAACTCAAACAACACGATGCAAAGATGATATGCTATGCGAGATGCGATGCGGGATGCAAAATGCAAGATATGACAGGAACTGTATGAACCTGGCCTCAACTTGGAAAACCAAGTGTGCCACTGGAAATATGGGATTAAATCGCTTGAAAACGATATAAAGAACGCCGGAATCGGAGTTATGGTTTGGAAATGGCAAGCGATTCAAAAATGACACCGGTCTGCAATTACAGCAAGTAGCCATCTAAATGCAAGGGAATGGACATGCTACAGCACCCAAACATGACAAAAAAATACATGGCAGGGATGCACACAAGATGCTTAACAAAATTCTAGCACTGAGCTACGGCCAATTCATCCATTAACAGGTTCAAACAGGCATGGAAAAAATGCATATGACAAACAGATCTCAAACTTAGTGAAATTAATACTTGTCTGGTATTTCAGATCAGGTAGCCCTCTTCGGAGCCACAAAACTACATGCTACAGAACCTAAACATGGCAAAGTAAAGCATGGCATGGATATACTCAAAGAGTTTAACAAAAGTCCCTTAGTGACCTTGAGCCAAAAGGGATCAGAAAATATAAATGCAAGCATGTGAACATAGCAAAAACATAATCAGTTTTCAGACTTGGTGAAAAACTGACACATGCTGAAATATAACTCAAGTAGGCATGTTTACGAGCTCGATGTACTCACTACGGTGCAAGTCATGGCAAGAAAAGCATACATCCATCAAGAAGGCACAAAATGAAAGCTATACATGGCAAGAACAATAGCATAGCATGCACGGATCAACTACAACATCACCGGCAAAATTGCAAACAAGTTGACAATCTGCCCAGATTCACAAAGTAGCAAAAGTAGAGCTCAATTGACTCAAGCTAGGGTGCTCCATAATTGCAAACAAAGACATGGATGGATAGAGCACTACAATATTAACAAAACATCCTTACTGATCATCCTCAAAAGAGGCACGGATCACTAGGAAACAACAAGAACATATGGCATCATGAGATAAACAGCTCCAGGACTTAGTGAAATTACTAAGTCCCTGAAAACAGAATTAGCAAGTGCACCACTTTGCAAGCTTGCATAAGTCACCACACACATCATAAAAATACATGGGTTGCACCTCTGGAAAGATAACAAAACCCTTAACAAAACACATGTAGAGCATCAGGGCATAGCATGCACACATTAATCCTGGCAAAAATGACAAAAGTGCTAAACGGAGTAGCAGATCTGACAATTAACTCAAGTAGCCCTCTTCTAACAGCATTTCGGGCATCAAGATGAACTCAAATGAAAATGATGCAATGGAATGAAATGATGTACTCTCTGAGATGAACATTTGGATATGCTATATGCATGAATCGGAGCTACGGATGCAAAGTTACGGAGCCGTGAACATGAGCACTTGAACTAAAAATATCAGGGACTTAGACAAAATTTTACCCTCCGGATATAGGGTTTCGGCGGGCACACGAACCGAGGTTCGCCGGCGCGAGCTCAAGGTCGCCGGCGAGGTGGGTTTGTCGGCGGGGAGAAGAGGGGAGGCGAGGCCGGGGCCGGATCCGGCGGAGGAGGGAGGAGGCGGCGCCGGGCGCGGGCGGCGGCCG
>NC_057809.1:411506771-411521730 GCF_018294505.1 Triticum aestivum | reverse complement strand
GAAAGATCTGGATTCCGAGGGGGTGTATATATAGGCATAGAGGGAGCTAGGAGAGTCCAAATGAGGTGCGGTTTTCGGCCCCGCGATCGTGATCGAACGCTCTAGGTGATGGAGCAGAGTTAGGTGGGTTTTGGGCTGTAGCGACCAGACCTCAAACAGTCTGATCTCTGTGCTCCGGTGTCATCCCTGGATCAGTAATGTTGACACCACACAGTACTCGGAGGATTTATAGCAGAGTAGCAATCACACACTTATTACATCGAGTGTCTCAAAAGAGAACTTAGCACAATAAATATGGCTTAAGGCCATCTAATAACGATAACAGCGGAAGGCTTGGAAGATAAGTGAGTCCATCAACTCCAACGGCATCACTGAGTATAGAACCACGACCTAAAACTCCTCAATCGTCGTCTGAAAAGTCTGCAACATTAACGTTGCAGCCCGAAAACGGGTCAGCACATGGAATACGCTGGCAAGGTAACACATAGAGAGTAATGGAATGCAACAACTATACTACATGCATATATGGCTGGTGGAAAGCTCTATGGTTACAGTTTTTGCGTAAAGCTAAATTTTCCCTACTTCAAAGGAATAAATTTAATTACTATCATGGTGGTTGTTAAACATTGAGAATGGTTGACAGCATTCTCAATCCCAATTAAATAACATCTTTAAAACCCAACAAAATTAAATTTAGAATAACATGTTGAGATTCACATGATAATCCAGGTACTAGATACTCAAGATGTCCATAACCGGGGACACGGCTAACCATGATTAGTTTATTACACTCTGCAGAGGTTTGCGCACTTTTCCCCACAAGACTCGATCGCCTCCGTTGGATTTCTCGCACTACATGGTGTTTGAGAAACGGATGACCGAGACATAGTCTTTCAGAAGCGCTAGCACCTTACAATCGGGTAGACCGTACCACCTACATCCCCTACATCTGCTAGTCTACCAGTGTAAGAGTTCACACAACTTAGTCAACTATGCCAGAGCCCATAATGGCTTGTGGCTGCACATGGAAGTTTCTAGTATGAATAATCTCATGATCCCTTTGAGCCTGGGTGGCGGTCCAAAAGAAAAACAGGCAAGTCCTGGAATACCCAGGTGCCTCAATCCACCCAGATGTGTGTTTAGGTTGCCACCTTAGATAAACCATTAATTAACAATCTCACATCTGTCATGGATATCACTCACCCAATCCACGTCTACTAGCATAGCATGGCATAATAAGCAAACGTAGAAGTAACTCCCAAAGGTTTGATAATAAACAGGTAATAGGTACTACCTCATCTACTTCCCATCCCACGATTTAATTAGATCCTAATCATGCAATGTGTGAGGATTGATCTAATGCAATAAAACTGGGTTGTAGAAAAAGGTATGATCAAAGTGTTACTTGCCTTGCTGATGATCCGCGAAACCTAGAGATTTGAAGTAACAGGCGGCGCACTCCGGCTATTCTATCGCAGACAAACAAACAAGCATACTATAAGTACTCATCTAATGCACAGGTAAAACTCATATAGAAGATCTAACCAGAAAGTTCAACTTAAGAACCCTGGTTTGCAAAAAGAATCAAATCGAACGAAGCAAAAGAAATCAAACAGCGAAAGAAAACAACTTCGTTCTAGTAATCTGGATCTAAGGCAAATTTTACAGTAGCAAAAACTTGTTTAAGTTGGTTATTCGGAAAGAGGGTTTCGAGACGAAACTCCAGGCACTTGATTCGCCTGATTCTGATAAACGAGCGAAAAGTTATACTAAAACGAAAATCGGATCAGAAATCGCGATCAGAAAATAACCGCGAAAAATCCGACGAAAAAGAAAAACGACGAACAGATTTTTTTTAAACGGCATGGAAGTCGAGGCGGCGGCGAACCTCGGGCGGCGTGCAACTCCGGCGAGTCGGCGGCGGGGCGGCGGCGGCTCTCTAGGGTTAGGGTTAGGGTGGCTGGGCGGCTGGGCTTTCGGGCCCCGGGGCGGCGGCTTATAAAGCCTCGGCCGGCGGTGTCCTGGCCGAGTACGGCCCAAAGTCGGTTCCGTGTTTTCTTTTATAATTCCGCTCGGAAGAAAAATAAAAAAAAATACTAAACGGACTCCAAAAATAACAAAATAAATTTTCCCGGGTTTCTAAAATCAAGCCCGATAAAGTGAACATTTATCTGTCCCAAACTACAACTTTGAAAAACGTGCATTTTTCCTAAATTCAAATAAAAATACCGAAAAACTCCGAAATAAATCTTATTTGATTTTTTTATTAAATCCTCAATATTTCTATATTTTGGGAAAGTCATTTTATTCCCTCTCTCATATTTTTGCAATAGAAATAATTGATGATAAAATAAATAAAATCAAATGATCCTGTTTACATAATTTGAGAAAACTCAAATATGTAAATAACGAAATCCCCAACTCTCTCCGTGGGTCCTTGAGTTGCTTAGGATTTTCTAGGATCAAAACCAAAAGCAAAATAAAACATGATATGAATGATGACCTAATGTATAACATTCCAAATTGAAAATTTGGGATGTTACAAACCTACCCCCCTTAAGATGAATCTCGCCCTCGAGATTCGGATTGGCTAGAAAATAGGTGAGGGTGGTCTTTGAGCAAATCTTCCTCTCGCTCCCAGGTGGCTTCATCCTCCGTGTGGTGGCTCCACTGAACTTTGCAAAACTTGATAACCTTGCTGCGAGTAACTCGGCTGGCAAACTCGAGAATCTTGACTGGTTTCTCCTCATAGGTCAAATTGTTATCCAACTGAATTGCTTCCAATGGCACTGTGTCTCTCAAAGGTATGTCAGCCATCTCCGTGTGACACTTCTTCAACTGAGAAACGTGGAACACATCATGAACTCCTGTCAATCCTTCTGGCAATTTCATCTTGTAAGCCACTTCTCCCATACGCTCCAAAACTCGATATGGCCCTACAAATTGTGGCGCTAACTTCCCTTTAACTCCAAAGCGCTTAATCCCTCGAAGTGGGGATACTCGAAGATAAGCTCTGTCTCCAACTTCGTAAACTGTCTCCTTGCGTTTAGAATCTGCGTAGCTCTTCTGCCTGGTCTGGGCTACCTTGAGCCTATCGCGAATCAACTTCACCTTCTGTTCAGACTCCTTAATCAGATCTGGTCCAAACAACTGGCGGTCTCCAACTTCGTCCCATGACAACGGTGTCCTGCACCTCCTTCCGTACAAGCTTCGAAAGGTGCCATCTTCAAACTGGTCTGATAGCTATTATTATAAGAGAACTCTCCATATGGGAAATTATCGTCCCAACTAGATCCATAATCTAGCGCACAAGCTCTCAGCATATCCTCCAAAATCTGATTGACTCTCTCGGTCTGTCCATCTGTCTGCGGATGAAAAGCTGTACTAAATTCTAGCCTAGTACCCAAAGTCTCATGCAACTGCTTCTAGAACTTTGAGGTAAACTGGGTTCCTCTATCTGATACGATGCTCCTCGGAACTCCATGCAAACATACGATACTGGTCATGTATATCTTTACTGGGATGAAATGTGCTACCTTCGTCAATCGATCGACTACAACCCAAATCGAGTCATAGCCTGAACGAGTCCTTGGTAATCCCGTGATAAAATCCATGCCTAGCTTATCCCACTTCCATTCGGGTATCGGCAATGGTTGCAACAATCCTGCTGGCTTCTGATGCTCTGCCTTTACTCTCTGACATACGTCACAAACTGCTACATACTCCGCAATATCCTTCTTCATTCCGGTCCACCAGAAAATATCCTTCAAATCCAAATACATCTTGGTATTTCCTGGGTGAATCGAATACGGTGAATCATGTGCCTCTTGTAGAATCAACTTTCTGATCTCCGGGTCATTGGGTACATAAACACAGTCTTCAAACCATAGGGTGTCATGCTCATCCTCCTGAAATCCTTTAGCTTTTCCTTTGCTCAGTTTCTCCTTTATAGCGGCAATCTCTTTGTCAGTTTTCTGAGCTTCCCTGATTCTATCCATCAAGGTTGACTGAATTTCTAGCGCTACTACATAGCCTCTCGGAACTGTTTCCACACATAGTTCATGAAGATTTTCTGCTAACTCCTTGGGTATTTCTCCCGTCATTAGTGTATTGACATGACTCTTACGGCTCAATGCGTCAGCTACTACATTAGCCTTCCCGGGATGATAATGCAATTTCATATCATAATCCTTGATGAGCTCCAACCATCTCCTTTGTCTGAGATTCAACTCCTTCTGTGTGAAAATGTACTTCAAACTCTTGTGATCCGTGTACACCTCACAATGGTTTCCAATGAGGAAATGTCTCCATGTCTTCAATGCATGCACTACGGCTGCTAACTCCAAATCATGCGTGGCATAATTCAATTCATGGGGCTTCAGCTATCTTGAGGCATACGAAACAACTCTCCCTTCCTGCATAAGCACTGCTCCAAGTCCTCGACGTGAAGCGTCGCAATACACCTCATAATCCTTGGTTTGATCTGGCAAAATCAACACTGGTGAGGTAACCAAGCGTTTCTTCAACTCCTGGAAACTAGCCTCACACTCCTCAGTCCATTTGAACTTGGTATCCTTCTTCAGCAACTCCGTCATAGGCTTCGAAATCTTTGAAAAAATTTCAATAAACCTCCGGTAGTATCCTGCGAGTCCAAGAAAACTCCGGATCTCTCCAACTGTTGTTGGTGCTTCCCACTTGGTCACGGTTTCAACTTTAGCGGGATCCACTGCTATACCTTCTCCGGATATAACGTGTCCGAGGAATCCTACTTCCTTCAACCAAAACTCACATTTGCTGAACTTGGCATATAATTGATGTTCTCTGAGCTTTCCAAGTACCAAACGCAAATGCTCCTTATGCTCCTCTTCATTCTTTGAATATACCAGGATATCATCAATGAACAATACGACGAACTTATCCAAAAACTCCATAAACACTTTGTTCATCATGTTCATAAAATAGGCAGGCGCGTTAGTCAAACGAAATGACATAACGGTATACTCATACAGTCCATATCTTGTGGTGAATGCTATCTTAGGTATGTCCTCCTCTCGGATCTTCAACTGGTGGTATCCTGATCGCAAATCGATCTTGGAAAATACTTTAGCTCCTTGCAATCGATCAAACAGATCATTGATCATTGGTAGCGGGTACTTGTTCTTGATTGTTACTTCGTTCAATCCTCAATAATCAACAACCATTCTTAACGATCCATCCTTCTTCTCCACTAGAAGTACTGGTGATCCCCAAGGCAAAGAACTTGGGCGAATATATCCCTTATCCAGTAACTCCTTAATCTGCTTCTTAATTTCCACCAAATCCTTTGCTGGCATCCTATATGGTCGCTTCGATATTGGCCCAGTGCCTGGTAAAAGCTCAATCAAAAACTCAACGTCTCTATCCGGTGGCATGCCTGGCAACTCTTCAGGAAATACATCAGAAAAATCCTTTACCACTGGTACTTCCTCCTGCACAACTCCTGATAAGGAATTTACTTGTGTCCTCTTTGGCACATGCCGGGATACATACTTGATCCTTCTTCCTTCTGGTGTGGTAAGCAAAATTGACTTACTAGCACACTCAATATTCCCTTCATACTTTGATAACCAATCCATGCCTAATATCACATCCAATCCTTGTGATTCCAATACTATTAGGTCTGAGGGAAAAACATAGTTACCAATCCTTAATGGTAACCGATCACACCATAGACTTGCCACATACTCTGCTCCTGGCGAGGTTACTAACATGGGTGACTTAAGGGCTTGGGTTGGTAGGTTATACTTATCCACAAATCCCCTTGAGATGTATGAATGCGTTGCACCAGTATCAAAAAGAACGAGTGCAGTAAATGACTTAACCAAAAACTTACCTATTACTGCATCGGGCTGAGCTTCAACCTCCTCCACATTAACGTGGTTCACCTGTCCCCTGTTGAAAGGGTTCGGCTTCTTTCCAGAATTTTCATTGCCGTTTTGGCCTTCAGGACATTCATTTGCATAATGTCCTGGCTTCGAACACTTATAGCGAGTGACGTGGCTCAAGTCCTTCTTGGCTGGGGTTGATGGGGTGCTGCGGTTATGGCCATTGCTTCCTCCATTCCCATTACCATTCTTGGTGCCATTGTGATTGTGCGAGCTACCTACTCCATGGGTATGCTGAAAATGTCCTCCCGGTCTAGGGGTAAAACGAGGTTTTTGCTGAGCTCCTGAATTATACTTTCCTTGTCCATACTTCCTCTTGCGGTTCTCAATCTGCTGCTGCTTCCCTTCAATCATAAGAGCACGATCTACCAACTCCTGGTAGTTGTTGAAGGTGGCTACCATCAACTGCATACTCAACTCATCATTCAATCCTTCCAGAAATTTCTCCTGCTTAGCTGCATCCGTAGCAACGTCATCTAGGGCATAACGTGCTATCTTACTAAACTCCTCCACATACTGGCCAACTGTCCGTCCTCCTTGGCGCAAGTTACGAAACTCACGTTTCTTCATGGCCATTGCTCCTGCTGAAACATGGGCAGTATGAAAAGCCTGCTGAAACTGGTCCCATGTGACAATGTCGACTGGGAAGGTGGCTGTGAAATTCTCCCACCAGGATGCTGCGGGTCCTTCTAACTGATGTGCGGCAAACTTCACCTTCTCCGTATCTGTGCATCCTGCTGTGGTCAACTCCCTAGCTGTCTTGCGGAGCCAATCATCTGCTACTATCGGCTCGGTGCTACTGGAAAACACCGGCGGATTCAGCCTAAGAAAACGGGCTAAGTGGTCAACAGGTGGTGGTGGTGGGTTGTTGTTGTTCCCCTGATTTTGATTCTGAACTAGCAACTGCATCAAGGTGTTTTGCTGCTGGATCAACTGGGTGAGCTCCGGCGGAAAGGCAAATCCGGGGTCACGTCTCAGAGGCATCTGAGGGTTTAGAAAAGATGAGATGTAAGAATAGAGGGGGTCTAAAGAGAAAACACTACCCATATGCACATGAGGCAAAAGCAAACAATTCACTTCAATCAATCAAACAAGGGCATACAATCGATCTAACTATCGCAAAAGTGCTCGGACTACTAAATTTACATGGTGGACTACTACTACTGGTGAGGTGGTCTACTAGAAATATTCTACGGTTGTAGACTCCATGATATCTGCTCCTGCTTCATCAACATAGTCATCATTGCTACTATCTTGTTCAGAGTCGGTGCCGTCAATGATGATGTAGTCTTGTGGGCTAATCTCCTTGGGTTCCTTGTCTTCATCTACTGGTGTCGGGCCTCCCATAAATATTCCAATCTTCTTGATCAGATCGTCATTCTTCTCCACCAATACTTCAATTTCTTCTTCATAATCTTCACATGTAGCCTTGAGTTCTTCCTCCAGTTCCTTGATTCTGGTCTTAGCCTTCTTCAGATCTATCATGTCGGCGCACATCTGATTCTCCTGTCGTCGAATGTGCTGATTTAACTCCTGAATAAAAGCGGCAATTGATCTATCTTTCCTGGTGCTGATCATCTCCCAGTGTTCATCTCGGCGCCCACAAATCTGGTAGATAGTATCCTTGAGATCCTTGCGGTAGATTTCTCCAATGCGTCCCATGGCGATGAGAGCTGCCATACTCTTTCCTAGACTCCAAGTTGGTGCATCAAAAGAAAACTCTATGGGCTCAGTGACTGGCATGAACGTCCTTCCTGGAACTTGAACTTGAATCATCCAGCGCTCTTCTTCAGGTAAGGTGGCGTTGTAGGTTCCCGTGAAGCTTTGTATTCCTATGTTCAGGTATCTAGTGACTTCCTTCAAGTGGCGTCCAAAGGGTGTATCCTCATCTGGTTGGGTGAACTTGTTCCTTGCATCTGCCATCCTAAAGAGTAGAAAAGATGAGAAGTCAGAAGAGAAGAGAGTGAGTAGTGATCTAGGTCTTTGGCTTAGTGGTCGTGTCCTACAGTCAGCGTGTGCTCTGATACCATCTCTGTAGCGACCAGACCTCAAACAGTCTGATCTCTGTGCTCCGGTGTCATCCCTGGATCAGTAATGCTGACACCACACAGTACTCGGAGGATTTATAGCAGAGTAGCAATCACACACTTATTGCATCGAGTGTCTCAAAAGAGAACTTAGCACAATAAATATGGCTTAAGGCCATCTAATAACGATAACAGCGGAAGGCTTGGAAGATAAGTGAGTCCATCAACTCCAACGGCATCACTGAGTATAGAACCGCGACCTAAAACTCCTCAATCATCGTCTGAAAAGTCTGCAACATTAACGTTGCAGCCCGAAAACGGGTCAGCACATGGAATACGCTGGCAAGGTAACACATAGAGAGTAATGGAATGCAACAACTATACTATATGCATATTTGGCTGGTGGAAAGCTCTATGGTTACAGTTTTTGCATAAAGCCAATTTTCCCTACTTCAAAGGAATAAATTTAATTACTATCATGGTGGTTGTTAAACATTGAGAATGGTTGACAGCATTCTCAATCCCAATTAAATAACATCTTTAAAACCCAACAAAATTAAATTTAGAGTAACATGTTGAGATTCACATGATAATCCAGGTACTAGATACTCAAGATGTCCATAACCGGGGACACGGCTAACCATGATTAGTTTATTACACTCTGCAGAGGTTTGCGCACTTTTCCCCACAAGACTCAATCGCCTCCGTTGGATTTCTCGCACTACATGGTGTTTGAGAAACGGATGACCGAGACATAGTCTTCCAGAAGCGCTAGCACCTTACGATCGGGTAGACCGTACCATCTACATCCCCTACATCTGCTAATCTACCACTGTAAGAGTTCGCATAACTTAGTCAACTATGCCAGAGCCCATAATGGCTTGTGGCTGCACATAGAAGTTTCTAGTATGAATAATCTCATGATCCCTTTGAGCCTGGGTGGCGGTCCAAAAGAAAAACAGGCAAGTCCTGGAATACCCAGGTGCCTCAATCCACCCAGATGTGTGTTTAGGTTGCCACCTTAGTTAAACCATTAATTAACAATCTCACATCTGTCATGGATATCACTCACCCAATCCATGTCTACTAGCATAGCATGGCATAATAAGCAAACGTAGAAGTAACTCCCAAAGGTTTGATAATAAACAGGTAATAGGTACTACCTCATCTACTTCCCATCCCACGATTTAATTAGATCCTAATCATGCAATGTGTGAGGATTGATCTAATGCAATAAAACTGGGTTGTAGAAAAAGGAATGATCAAAGTGTTTCTTGCCTTGCCGATGATCCGTGAAACCTAGAGATTCGAAGTAACAGGCGGCGCACTCTGGGTATTCTATCGCAGACAAACAAACAAGCATACAATAAGTACTCATCTAATGCACAGGTAAAACTCAAATAGAAGATCTAACCAGAAAGTTCAACTTAAGAACCCTGGTTTGCAAAAAGAATCAAATCGAACGAAGCAAAAGAAATCAAACATCGAAAGAAAACAACTTCGTTCTAGTAATCTGGATCTAAGGCAAATTTTACAGTAGCAAAAACTTGTTTAAGTTGGTTATTTGGAAAGAGGGTTTCGAGACGAAACTCCAGGCGCTTGATTCGCCTGATTCTGATAAACGAGCGAAAAGTTATACTAAAACGAAAATCGGATCAGAAATCGCGATCAAAAAATAACCGCGAGAAATCCGACGAAAAAGAAAAATGACGAACATAATTTTTTTTAAAAGGCACGGAAGTCGAGGCGGCGGCGAACCTCGGGCGGCGTGCAACTCCGGCGAGTCGGCGGCGGGGCGGCGGCGGCGGCTCTCTAGGGTTAGGGTTAAGGTGGCTGGGCGGCTGGGCTTTCGGGCCCCGGGGCGGCGGCTTATAAAGCCTCGGCCGGCGGTGTCCTGGCCGAGTACGGCCCAAAGTCGGTTCCGCGTTTTTTTAATAATTCTGCTCGGAAGAAAAATAAAAAGAAATACTAAACGGACTCCAAAATCACGAAATAAATTTTCCCGGGTTTCTAAAATCAAGCCCGATAAAGTGAACATTTATCTGGGCCCAAACTACAACTTTGAAAAATGTGCATTTTTCCTAAATTCAAATAAAAATACCGAAAAACTCCGAAATAAATCTTATTTGATTTTTTTATTAAATCCTCAATATTTCTATATTTTGGGAAAGTCATTTTATTCCCTCTCTCATATTTTTGTAATAGAAATAACTGATGATAAAATAAATAAAATCAAATGATCCTGTTTACATAATTTGAGAAAACTCAAATATGTAAATAACGAAATCCCCAACTCTCTCCGTGGGTCCTTGAGTTGCTTAGGATTTTCTAGGATCAAAACCAAAAGCAAAATAAAACATGATATGCATGATGACCTAATGCATAACATTCCAAATTGAAAATTTGAGATGTTACATGGGCCAAAATGGAGGGGTGTTGGGCTGCAACACACACGAGGCCTTTTCGGTCCCTCGGTTAACCGTTGGAGTATCAAACGAAGTCCAAATGATACGAAACTTGACCGGCGGTCTACCGGTAGTAAACCAAGGCCGCATGGCAAGTCTTGGTCCAATCCGGAAATGTTTAATCTCGACACACGAAAGAAAGCTAGAAATGACCACCGGAGGAGAACGAAGCGCCGAAATGCAAAACAAACAACGGGGAAAATGCTCGAATGCATGAGACGAACACGTATGCAGATGCGATGCACATGGTGACATGATATGAGATGCATGACAACGATAACAACACATGGAGACAAAGACCCGAACCCGAGATAATAAATTAACTTAACGCCGGAAACGGCAAGAGTTGGAGTACAAATTGGGAAAGTTACATCCGGGGTGTTACATGTAGTTTCTAAACATATATTGTTCATCACGTATATAGCGAGTTAAATTCTCAACCTAGAACGACGTGCATGCCATGTAAACCGATACGGAGGAAGTGTAGTAGTAAAAATGAGGTGATTTTACCGAGTGATCGGCGGGGGAGCATGGCCTGTCATGCGGTCCCACGTGTCATGATGTACCAAGGCAATGCGCGTGTCCCTCTTGAGGCAGAAGCAATACTACGTGGTTTGAGATGATAGCGAACCGAAGTGTGAAATAATGGTTGCTTTGTCCGTCTAGGAAGGTGCGGCATTGTGATTTGATGTCTCATTGCTCATTACTACTACTACTACTACTGGGGTGGTACGACTAGGGTGCGCCCCCCCGCTGTTCTGCACTATTATTTGGTGCTTGACACGTCGACCCGGTTACTATATGTCCCACATGTCGGCGACAGGAAGTACAGAATTCATGAAAGCGAGCATCGACGGAGGAGTACAAGACACAGCTTGGGTTTTTGCTGCTTCGCGCGATCCATCGATACAAACCCGGACTAAAAAAGACGAGGGCGGGTCTTTTCCCGTGTGGCAGGCAGGGGAGTTTGGCATAGTCTGTTCGAGGCAAGGAGGCAGGAAGGGAAACAAGCAAATAAAGGTTGAGCGACTTAGTTTTGGGAAAATCTGATTTTACGGAGTACGTACCCACTAGGGTTTATAGGGCTCATCTAAAAACATTCATTTTTCTATTTTATAAGTCTCAATTCTACTACTAGTAGTAGTACCATCACATGTTGGATTTCAAGGTGCGTTAGATCACCCGATGCAAGCAGTGTCAAGAGAAAACTCACCAACGTATGTAGAAGTTCATGGAAATTTAGTGGTCATTCATGCATTCGTTCTAATTAATGCCTCGGTAAACATAACTTCTTGAGAAAAACGAGCGTACTAATTACTTGTGCAAACCAGGAGTACGAAATTAATTCGACCACTCACCGTCTACCTTGGTTGGAGAGATTTTGAAATTGAGCCATAAGACTACCCACAATGGGAGTAACATAGGTGGTAACATCACACTTATCTAGGCAAAATAGATGATGTGGCATGCAATTAATGACGAAAGAGAGGCATATGGTAACATAGCTAGTTACTGTAACATCACACATATCAAGAAAAGATGTGTCTACAACCTAATAAATGAATTGATGCATGACACAATACATATGTTACTACCCACTGTGGAGGTAGTAACATAGACTAGTAACATGTGCATGTTACTACTCTAAGTTACTCCCCACTGTGACTAGTCTAAACTGGAAAGGAGGGAGTAGTAACTTTTGTCTCGATTACTATTTGTGGCCTTGTATAGATGCAAAATGTATTTTTTTATAGTGGCCTTGTATAAGTAAATGGAGGGAGTACTAAAGGAGATATATATTCCAAACAATATGATAATCTCTCTAACCAAGGTAGTAGGGATGAGGAGTAAACTGAGGGAGTAGTAAAATTTTCTCCTTGTCCTGCGAGCCACCGCACGCGTGGGTGAGGGAGCGGTCGTAAGGCGTACAATACTACTACTAGTAAGCAAGCTTCACCTCATCCTTCGAGCCACCGCTCCAGTGGGCGGGGGAGACGGAGTACTAAGCAAGCTTCTCCTCGTTCTGCAAGTTGACGGGACACATCAAAAGTACTCCAGTGTATAGAGGGCCCCACATGGTTTGCCTCTTTTTTAACATAACACGTCAAGTCACAATATGTTTGTTCACCTGTGGTAGACGATCCTCCCTCTACCAAGTGGACAACCAGTACACGGTCAAATTACCATGTGGGCTGCCTTTTCGTACAGAATTGAGCTCCACCGTGTACCCGTGCGGGTGTGGTTGGGAAAGAGACGGGAGTACATGCACCGTGCGTGCACCTCTTCTCTTCGTGCACGTCTCCCACCTACATGGGTGTGTGTGAGAGATACAAACCTAAAAATATGGCTTGTGCGGAATAACTACTCTTCGTAAGCCATTGTAAGAGTGGATAAAATGGTGAAGGAGGAGATATGGGAGCGGCGGAGGTGTGCGATTCTTGGCCGGCGTTTGGCCTCGTTTAAATAGGAGATTAAATAGATGGCAGACAGGAGGAGCTCGACCGACGGTGCGTTTAATGCCGGACATGTGTCCAGAGTGGGTTTCTTGGCTTCCATGCAGGCGGGTTTCATGGAGGCGTTTGAATGCGGCAAGGAGGCGTGTTCAGCCGGGCGTGCAGCGAGTGGCGCCCTCGACTCTGACGTAGGACACCGCGTCGTTCTTCCATTGACATGTGGGCACTTTGGGTACATGGCCTGCATGTCAGTGACCCAATGCAGGCGCGCATAGCAGAGGAACCTTTGGTGGGCCAGGGCGGTCTGAAGCGGGCATTTCATAAACCAATGATTTTTCATTGAGTGTGACGTCATCCTTTTCATGTAGATAAGCCTACTATGTTGATAGCCCGTTTGATACGTTGTGATTCATAAAGACCGCTGCAAACATCAATGTTCTGCTTAACACAGATAAGATTGATTAATACCCGTAACAATCCATGTCCTTAACAAAGGGTGCATGCACGTATAGGTTGAGCGGTTGTCTTGCATCGTGTGTTGTGTGCATGCAGGCGTGCGAGTGTTGCGTGCGTGGAAGGGTACGTTTTAGTGTTGCATGCATGTGTGCGTACGTGCGTGTGTTCATGAGTGCATGTCTATGTGTCAGTGTTGCACGCCTGCATGCGTGCGTGTGTTCATTATGTGTACATGTCAGTGTTGCACGCCTGCATGTGTGCATGCATGTGTATGTGCGGGGTGAGGCTACACGTTAGTCGACTGACTTTTTCATCTCTGGTCATTAGATTTTCCAGCCGTTGGATACGAAATCAAGGGCCTGCAGTTTATCATCAAACTCCATGCTACCTCTTGAGCACTGCGTTGGTTTTCCCCGAAGAGGAAGGGATGATACAGCAAAGTAGTGTAAGTATTTCCCTCAGTTTTTGAGAACCAAGGTATCAATCCAGTAGGAGGCTACGCGCAGTCCCTCGTACCTGCACAAAACAAATAAATCCTCGCAACCAATGTGATAAGGGGTTGTCAATACCTACACGGCCACTTACGAGAGTGAGATCTGATAGATATGATAAGATACTATTTTTGGTATTTTTATGATAAAGATGCAAAGCAAAATAAAAGCAAAGTAAAAAGCAAAGGAAATTACTAAGTATTGGAAGATTAATATGATGAAGATAGACCCGGGGCCCATAGGTTTCACTAGTGGCTTCTCTTAAGAGCATAAGTATTCTACGGTGGGTGTACGAATTACTGTTGAGCAATTGACAGAATTGAGCATAGTTATGAGAATATCTAGGCATGATCATGTATATATGCATCACGTCCAAGACAAGTAGACTGACTCCTGCCTGCATCTACTACTATTACTCCACTCATCGACCGCTATTCAGCATGCATCTAGAGTATTAAGTTAATGAAAACAGAGTAACGCCTTAAGCAAGATGACATGATGTAGAGGGATAAACTCATGCAATATGATGAAAACCCCATCTTGTTATCCTCGATGGCAACAATACAATACGTGCCTTGCTGCCCCTACTGTCACTGGGAAAGGACACCGCAAGATTGAACCCAAAGCTAATCACTTCTCCCATTGCAAGAAAGATCAATCCAGTAGGCCAAACCAAACTGATAATTCGAAGAGACTTGCAAAGATAACCAATCATACATAAAAGAATTCAGAGAAGATTCAAATATTATTCATAGATAGACTTGATCATAAACCCACAATTCATCGGTCTCAACAAACACACCGCAAAAAGAAGATTACATCGAATAGATCTCCACAAGAGAGGGGGAGAACATTGTATTGAGATCCAAAAAGAGAGAAGAAGCCATCTAGCTAATAACTATGGACCCGTAGGTCTGAGGTGAACTACTCACACTTCATCGAAGGGGCTCTGGTGATGATGTAGAAGCCCTCCGTGATCGATGCCCCCTCCGGCGGAGCTCCGGAACAAGCCCCAAGATGGGATCTCGTGGATACAGAAAGTTATGACGGTGGAATTAGGGTTTTGGCTCCGTATCTGAACGTTTGGGGGTACGTAGGTACATATAGGAGGAAGGAGTGCGTCGATGGAGCAACAGGGGGCCC
>NC_057809.1:411499884-411506551 GCF_018294505.1 Triticum aestivum | reverse complement strand
GGCACGCCCCCTACCTCATGGCCTCCTCTTTTGTGTCTTGACGTAGGGTCCAAGTCTCCTGGATCATGTTCGGTGAGAAAATCACGTTCCCGAAGGTTTCATTTCGTTTGGACTCCGTTTGATATTCCTTTTCTTCAAAACCCTAAAATAGGCAAAAATCAACAATTCTGGGCTGGGCCTCCGGTTAATAGGTTAGTCCCAAAAATAATATAAAAGTGGATAATAAAGCCCAATAATGTCCAAAACAGTAGATAATATAGCATGGAGCAATCAAAATTTTTAGATACGTTGGAGACGTATCAAGCATCCCCAAGCTTAATTCCTGCTCGTCCTCGATTAGGTAAATGATAAAAACAGAATTTTTGATGCGGAGTGCTACTTGGCATAATTTTAATGTAATTCTTCTTAATTGTGGTATGAATATTCAGATCCGAAAGATTCAAGATAAAGGTTTAATATTGACATAAAAATAATAATACTTCAAGCATACCAACAAAGCAATCATGTCTTCTCAAAATAACATGGCCAAAGAAAGTTATCCCTACAAAACCATAAAGTCTGTCTATGATCCATCTTCACCACACAAAATATTTAAATCATGCACAACCCTGATGACAAGCCAAGCAATTGTTTCATACTTCTGGTGTTCTCAAACTTTTTGAATCTTCACGCAATACATGAGCGTGAGCCATGGATACAACACTATAAGTGGAATAGAATGGTGGTTGTGGAGAAGACAAAAAGGGAGAAGATAGTCTCACATCAACTAGGCGTATCAACGGGCTATGGATATGCCCATCAATAGATATCAATGTGAGTGAGTAGGGATTGCCATGCAACGGATGCACTAGAGCTATAAGTATATGAAAGCTCAACACAAAAGAAACTAAGTGGGTGTGCATCCAACTTGCTTGCTCATGAAGACCTAGGGCAATTTGAGGAAGCCCATCATTGGAATATACAAGCCAACTTCTATAATGAAAAATTCCCACTAGTATTTGAAAGTGATAACATAGGAGACTCTCTATCATGAATGTCATGGTGCTACTTTGAAGCACAAGTGTGGTAAAAGGATAGTAACATTGTCCCTTCTCTCTTTTTCTCTCATTTTTTTTATTTGGGCCTTTTCTCTTTTTTGTGGCCTCTTTTCTTTCTTTTTTTATTTTCCGTCCGGAGTCTCATCCCGACTTGTGGGGGAATCATAGCCTCCATCATCCTTTCCTCACTGGGACAATGCTCTAATAATGATGATCATCACACTTTTATTTTCTTACAACTCAACAATTATAACTCGATACTTAGAACAAAATATGGCTCTATATGAATGCCTTCGGCGGTGTACCGGGATATGCAATGAATCAAGAGTGACAGGTATGATAGAATTATGAATGGTGGCTTTGCCACAAATACGATGTCAACTACATGATCATGCTAAGCAATATGACAATGATGAAGTGTGTCATAATAAACGGAATGGTGGAAATTTGCATGGCAATATATCTCGGAATGGCTATGGAAATGCCATAATAGGTAGGTATAGTGGCTGTTTTGAGGAGGGTATATGGTGGGTGTATGATACCGGCCAAAGGTGCGCGGTATTACAGAGGCTAGCAAAGGTGGAAGGGTGAGAAAAGTGCATATAATCCATGGACTCAACATTAGTCATAAAGAACTCATATACTTATTGCAAAAATCTACAAGTTATCAAAGCAAAGTATTACACGCATGCTCCTAGGGGGATAGATTGGTAGGAAAAGACCATCGCTCGTTCCCGACCGCCACTCATAAGGAAGACAATCAAAATATAAATCATGCTCTGACTTCATCACATAACGGTTCACCATACGTGCATGCTACGGGAATCACAAACCTTAACACAAGTATTTCTCAAATTCACAACTACTCAACTAGCATAACTTTAATATCACCATCTTCATATCTCAAAACAATTACCAAGCATCAAACTTCTCATAGCATTCAACACACTCATAAGAAAGTTTTTACTATTCTTGAATTCCAAGCATATTAGGATTATTAAGCAAATTACCATGCTATTTAAGACTCTCAAAATAATCTAAGTGAAGCATGAGAGACCAATAGTTTCTATAAAACAAATCCACCACCATGCTCTAAAAGATATAAGTGAAGTACTAGAGCAAAACTATATAACTCAAATGATAGAAGTGAAGCACATAGAGTATTCTAACAAAGTCCAAATCATGTATGGCTCTCTCAAAAGGTGTGTACATCAAGGATGATTGTGGTAAACTAAAAATCAAAGACTAAAATCATACAAGACGCTCCAAGCAAAACACATATCATGTGGTGAATAAAAATATAGCTCCAAGTAAAGTTACCGATAGAAGTAGACGAAAAGAGGGGATGCCTTCCGGGGCATCCCCAAGCTTTGGCTTTTAGGTGTCCTTATATTATCTTGGGGGTGCCATGGGCATCCCCAAGCTTAGGCTCTTGCCACTCCTTGTTCCATAATCAATCAAATCTTTACCCAAAACTTGAAAACTTCATAACACAAAACTTAAAGTAGAAAATCTCGTGAGCTCTGTTAGCGAAAGAAAACAAAAGACCACTTCAAGGTACTGTAATGAACTCATTATTTATTTATATTTGTGTTAAACCTACTGTATTCCAACTTCTCTATGGTTTATAAACTATTTTACTAGCCATAGATTCATCAAAATAAGCAAACAACACACGAAAAACAGAATCTGTCAAAAACAGAACAGTCTGTAGTAATCTGTAGCTAGCGCAAGATCTGGAACCCCAAAAATTCTAAAATAAATTTCTGGACGTGAGGAATTTATCTATTAATCATATTCAAAAATAATTAACTAAATATCACTTTCCAAATAAAAATGGCAGCAGTTCTCGTGAGCACTAAAGTTTCTGTTTTTTACAGCAAGATTAACAAGACTTTCCCCAAGTCTTCCCAACGGTTCTACTTGGCACAAACACTAATTAAACACAAAAACCACAACCTAAACAGAGGCTAAATAAATTATATATTACTAAACAGGAGAAAAAATCAAGGAATAAAAATAAAATTTGGTTGCCTCCCAACAAGCGCTATCGTTTAACGCCCCTAGCTAGGCATAAGAAGCAAGGATAGATCTAGGTATTGCCATCTTTGGTAGGCAATCCATAAGTGGCTCTCATAATAGATTCATAAGGTAATTTCATTTTATTTCTAGGAAAGTGTTCCATGCCTTTCCTTAACGGAAATTGGAATCTAATATTTCCTTCCTTCATATCAATAATTGCACCAATCGTTCTAAGGAAAGGTCTACCAAGAATAACAGGATATGAAGGATTGCAATCTATGTCAAGAACAATAAAATCTATGGGCACATAATTCCTATTTGCAACAATAAGAACATAATTAATTCTTCCCATAGGTTTCTTAATAGTGGAATCCGCAAGGTGCAAGTTTAGAGAGCAATCATCAAAATCACAGAAACCTAACAAATCACACAAAGTCTTTGGAATCATGGAAACACTAGCACCCAAATCACACAAAGCATAGCATTCATGATCTTTAATTTTATTTTTAATAGTAGGTTCCCACTCATCATAAAGTTTTCTAGGGATAGAAACTTCCAATTCAAGTCTTTCTTCATAAGATTGCATCAAGGCATCAACGATATGTTTAGTGAATGCTTTATTTTGACTATAAGCATGAGGAGAATTTAGCACGGATTGCAACAAGGAAATACAATCAATCAAATAGCAATTTTCATAATTAAATTCCTTGAAATCCAAAATAGTGGGTTTAGCAATATCTAGGGTTTTGATTTCTTCGATCCCACTTTTATCAATTTTAGCATCAAGATCTAAAAACTCTGAATTCTTGGAACGCCTTCTAGGTAAAGGTGGATCATATTCAGTCCCATCATTGTTAAGATTCATATTGCAAAACAAATATTTAATAGGGGACACATCAATAAGTTTTAGATCTTCATCTTTATTTTCATAGGAACTAGAGGAACACGCTCTTATAAAGGCATCTTTTTTAGCACACGCATCCTAGTGGTTCTTTCTTTGCACTCATCAATGGAAATTCTCATGGATTTGAGAGACTCATTGATATCATGCTTAGGTGGAATAGATCTTCAAAGAATCAACATCAGGAGAAATTCTATCAACGTTCCTAGCCAACTCATCAATCTTAAGCATTTTTTCTTCAATCAAAGCATTGAGATTATTTTGCGAAGTAATAAATTCTTTATTATTAGATTCAAAATCAGAGGGCATATTATTATAATTTCCATAAGAATTGTTGTAGGAATTACCATAATTATTAGAGGGATTACTAGGATAAGGCCTAGGATTAAAATTTCCTCTATACGCGTTGTTACCAAAATTGTTCCTACCTACAACATTCACATCCATAGATTCATTATTATTCTCAATCAAAGTAGACAAGGGAATATCATTAGGATCAGAAGAAACACTTTTACTAGCAAATAATTTCATAAGTTCATCCATCTTTCCACTCAAGACATTAATTTCTTCTATCGCATGCACCTTTTTATTAGTAGATCTTTCAGTATGCCATTGAGAATAATTAACCATAATATTATCTAGGAGTTTAGTACCTTCTCCTAAAGTGATTTCTATAAAAGTGCCTCCCGTGGCCGAATCTAAATGATTTCTAGAAGCAAAATTCAATCCGGCATAAATTTTTTGTATAATCATCCACAAATTCAAACCATGAGTAGGGCAATTACGTATCATTAATTTCATCCTCTCCCAAGCTTGTGCAACATGTTCATGATCAAGTTTCTTAAAATTCATAATATTGTTTCTAAGGGAGATGATCTTAGCGGGAGGAAAATACTTAGAGATAAAAGCATCTTTGCACTTACTCCATGAATCAATACTATTTTTAGGCAAATACGAAAACCAAGCTTTAGCACGATCTCTAAGTGAAAAAGGAAATAGCTTCAATTTAACAATATCATTATCCACATCTTTCTTCTTTTGCATATCACACAAATCAACGAAGCTATTTAGATGGGTAGCGGCATCTTCACTAGGAAGGCCGGAAAACGGATCTTTCATGACAAGATTCAGCAAAGCAGTATTAATTTCACAAGATTCAGCATCGGTAAGAGGAGCAATCGGAGTGCTAATAAAATCATTGTTGTTGGCATTGGTAACGTCACACAATTTAGTATTATCTTGAGCCATCGTGACAAGCAAGCAAACTAACACACAAGCAAACAAAAAGCAAGCGGGAAAAAAGAGGCAAATAGAGAAAGAGATGGAGGATAGAGAGAGAGAGGGAGAATAAAACGGCAAGGGTGAAGTGGGGGAGAGGAAAATGATAGGCAAATGGCAAATAATGTATTGCGGGAGATAGGGATTCTGATGGGTACTTGGTATATTGACTTTTGCGTAGACTCCCCGGCAACGGCGCCAGAAATCCTTCTTTCTACCTCTTGAGCACTGCGTTGGTTTTCCCCGAAGAGGAAGGGATGATGCAGCAAAGTAGCGTAAATATTTCCCTCAGTTTTTGAGAACCAAGGTATCAATCCAGTAGGAGGCTACGCGCCAGTCCCTCGTACCTGCACAAAACAAATAAATCCTCGCAACCAACGCGATAAGGGGTTGTCAATCCCTACACGGCCACTTACGAGAGTGAGATCTGATAGATATGATAAGATAATATTTTTGGTATTTTTATGATAAAGATGCAAAGCAAAATAAAAGCAAAGTAGAAAGCAAAGGAAATAACTAAGTATTGGAAGATTAATATGATAAAGATAGACCCGGGGGCCATAGGTTTCACTAGTGGCTTCTCTCAAGAGCATAAGTATTCTACGGTGGGTGTACGAATTACTGTTGTGTAATTGACAGAACTGAGCATAGTTATGAGAGTATCTAGGCATGATCATGTATATAGGCATCACGTCCGAGACAAGTAGACCGACTCCTGCCTACATATACTACTATTACTCCACTCATCAACCGCTATCCAGCATGCATCTAGAGTATTAAGCTCATGAAAATGGAGTAACGCCTTAAGCAAGATAACACGATGTAGAGGGATAAACTCATGCAATATGATGAAAACCCCATCTTGTTATCCTCGATGGCAACAATACAATACGTGCCTTGCTGCCCCTACTGTCACTGGGAAAGGACACCGCAAGATTGAACCCAAAGCTAAGCACTTCTCCCATTGCAAGAAAGATCAATCTAGTAGGCCAAACCAAACTGATAATTCGAAGAGACTTGCAAAGGTAACCAATCATACATAAAAGAATTTAGAGAAGATTCAAATATTATTCATAGATAGACTTGATCATAAACCCACAATTCATCGGTCTCAACAAACACACCACAGAAAGAAGATTACATCTTATAGACCTCCACTAGAGAGGGGGAGAACATTGTATTGAGATCCAAAAAGAGAGAAGAAGCCATCTAGCTAATAACTATGGACCTATAGGTCTGAGGTGAACTACTCACACTTCATCGGAGGGGCTATGGTGATGATGTAGAAGCCCTCCGTGATTGATGCCCCCTCCGGCGGAGCTCCGAAATAGGCCCCAAGATGGGATCTCGTGGATACAGAAAGTTACGGCGGTGGAATTAGGGTTTTGGCTCTGTATCTGATCGTTTGGGGGTACGTAGGTATATATAG